>NC_048306.1:65705498-65920559 GCF_013100865.1 Trachemys scripta elegans | reverse complement strand
CCCCCCCCCAACTGGCTGAGATTGGCCAGGCTTCTGCAGCACTCTACAAGCTATGCTTGGTATGTGGAAAAGCACGGCGCAGAAGCTTACCATGGCCGCATGCAAGCCGAATTCAGTTGCCCAGACCTGTGATTGATCTCTAGCAGCAAAGCCACAGGCACTCAGCATTAAGAGGCAAAATGCGACCTTGCACAGAAATCACATGTGCTATGTAATGTGAACAGTGTTGGTCACCGTGAAAGAGTATAAGCATTGTTCTGCAAAATGTAGCTTTTAAAACAATTCTCTCTTTTTTCCCCTCCCTGCAGCAGCTGCAAATTCCTCAAGCCTCCCTCCTCCATCCCGAAGGTTATCACAGATAAGGAGTCGTAAGAAGAAGACGCGGGAGGACATGTTTTCTGAAATTATGCAATCCAGCAGGAGTGACAGAGCTCATCTGAATGAGTGGAAGGAAACAGTTTCAAAGTATAGGAAAGAAGTCAGTGAACGTGAGGACAGGAGGGACCAACGTGAGGAGAGGAGAGACGATCGAGATGAGAGATGGCGGCAGGAAGACCAGAGGATGAAGGATGCAACGCTGGGGCTGCTCCGGCGTCTGGTGGAGGTTCAGGAACGGCTGCTGGAAAACAGACTGCCGCTTCAGCCCCTGTTCCACCCTCCCCATGTTCCGTATCCTCCTCACCCAGACGTGTAAGAACGCGGGGGGGGAGGCTCCGTACACCTTCCCATTCCACCCCAGTAGACAGCCCAAGCAAAAGGCTGTCATTTTTTTAACCTTTTCTTTGTGGCTTTTTCCTTCCCAGCAATCCTCCTCCCAAATACCACCCGGGTTCCCTCCCTCTTTTTCTAATCTATTAATAAAGAATAAATGATTTTTAAATGATAGTGACTTTATTTGGTTTGAAAGAAAGCTGGGGGAAGGGGCAGGGTGGGTTCCTTACAGAAAATCAGTCAGTAAAGGGGGAGGGTTTTCATGAAGGAGAAACAAACAGATATTTCACACTGTAGCCTGGCCAGCCATGAAACTGGTTTTCAAAGCTTCTCTGATGCACAGCGCTTCATGGTGTGATCTTCTAATCGCCCTGGTGTCTGGCTGCGCGTAATCAGCAGCCAGGCGATTTGCCTCAGCCTCCCACCCCGCCATAAAGGTCTCCCCCTTACTTTCACAGAGATTGTGGAGCACACAGCAAGCAGAAATAACAATGGGGAGATTTCTTTGGCTGAGGTCAGAGCGAGTCAATAATGAACGCCAGCGACCTTTTAAACGGCCAAATGCACATTCTACCACCATTCTGCACTTGCTTAGCCTGTAGTTAAACAGCTCCTGACTCCTGTCCAGGCTGCCTGTGTATGGCTTCATAAGCCATGGCATTAAGGGGTAGGCTGGGTCCCCAAGAATAACTATGGGCATTTCAACATCCCCAACGGTTATTTTCTGGTCCGGAAAGTAAGTCCCTTGCTGCAGCCCTTTAAACAGAGTAGTGTTCCTGAAGACGCGAGCGTCATGAACCCTTCCCGCCCAGCCCGCGTTGATGTTGGTGAAACGTCCCTTGTGATCCACAAGTGCTTGCAGCACCATTGAAAAGTACCCCTTGCGGTTTATGTACTCGGTGGCTTGGTGCTCCGGTGCCAAGATAGGGATATGGGTTCCGTCTATTGCCCCACCACAGTTAGGGAATCCCATTGCAGCAAAACCATCCACTATAGCCTGCACATTTCCCAGAGTCACTAACTTTCGTAGCAGCACCTGAGTGATTGCTTTGGCTACTTGCATCACAGCAGCCCCCACAGTAGATTTGCCCACTCCAAATTGATTCCCGACTGACCGGTAGCTGTCTGGCGTTGCAAGCTTCCACAGGGCTATCGCCACGCGCTTCTCAACTGTGAGGGCTGCTCTCATCTTGGTATTCTGGCGTTTCAGGGCAGGGGACAGCAAGTCACAAAGTTCCATGAAAGTGCCCTTACGCATGCGAAAGTTCCGCAGCCACTGGGAATCGTCCCAGACCTGCAACACTATGCGGTCCCACCAGTCTGTGCTTGTTTCCCTTGCCCAGAATCGGCGTTCCATGGATAGAATCTGCCCCATTAACAACATGATCTCCAAAGCACCGGGGCCTGTGGTTTCACTGAATTCTGTATCCGTGTCTGTGTCCATGTCCTCATCATGCTGCCGCCGCCGCTGCCTCCTCTCCTCGTTTTTCTGGTCCTGGCTGAGCATAAACTCCACGAGAACGCGCGAGGTGTTTGCAATATTCATGAGTGCTGTCTTGACCTCAGCGGGCTCCATGCTTGCCGTGGTATGGAGTCTGCAGTGTTCACCCACCCAGGAAAAAAGGCGCGAAAATGGTTGTCTGCCGTCCGTTGCTTTCATGCAGGGAGGGAGGGAGGGAGGAAGTGAGGCTGTACCCAGAACCACCTGCGACGATGTTTTTTGTCCCATCAGGCACTGGGATCTTAACCCACAATCCCAATGGGCGCGGGAGACTGCGGGAACTATGGGATAGCTATGGAATTGCTACCCACAGTGCAACGGTGCAGAAATCGACGCTAGCCCCGGTACTTGGACGCACACCACCGAATTACTGTGCTAGTGTGGCCGCACTCATTTCGACTTTATACAACCTGTTTCTCAAATCCGAATTATCTAAATTCGGATTAATCCCGTAGTGTAGACATACCCTAAGAGGGGGAATGGTCCCGCTATTATGGGTAACCTTCCTGGCTTATACACTACCCGGTGAAATGATATAGCAAAAGGATCTGAGTCCTTGCTCCCACCTCCTTTATCCCGAGGCCTGCCTGACCTCAAGGGCTCCCCTTCCACTCAGGGCCGGCTCTAGGCACCAGCCCACCAAGCATGTGCTTGGGGCGGCACCTGGAGTGGGGCAGCGCAGCGGGGCGCTTGTAGGACTGATGAATGAAATTGTTTTTAATTGTTTACTTTATTAATGTAACTTCATAAGTAAAGTTTTATGAATGAAACAATATTCATTCATAAAACCGGTTACCCCAATAACTGGCTAATTAACAGTTAAGATGCTTGTTAAGAGCCATAGTTGTTCAGTCAACTGCCTTTGTAAGTTTTACTATCAATCCAATTCCTGCTTAAATCACTGAGACTTGCATTGTTTCAGTATTGTAATTTCTGTTCACCATTTATTACACTTGCCTACAGTGTAACTTCTGTTCACTGTTTGCCATCCATTATACTTGTCTATATTGTAACTTCTGTTCACTGTTTGCCATATTGTAATTCAAACCTCATTTTAAAACGCTTACTCCATTTTGTAAGGGCTTGCTGCAACCTTCATTTTTGCAAACCCTGCTGTAATCTTATTAGTTTAGTTTAGATGTGTGAATGAGGTATGTATGAATGATGGAATCAACCTCCAGCCCCAACCAGTCCTGATTAAATAGAGTTCAAACACCAACGGCTGAAGATGCAGACAAGAGCCCTAACAAAGTAAGAAGAATCCACCCTAAAAATAAAAGGTACCATAAAAGAAAGATCAAAGCCCGGTCCAAGGCTGAAAGTCATGTCTGCAATTGACAGGTGATCAATCACCAAACCTGGAGGCAGTGTGACACAGCAAGACCTATAGACTCTGGATTCAAACTAAAGCCTACAAAAAGGATGGGTGAGATGGAAAACTTTGGAGTAGGGTAACATTCTGCTGCCAACATGGAAGGGTATCGGTGCATGCCCAACAGAGACCCAGCTCGTCCTTGTGCCCGGCTTTCCTGGCCAGTTAGCCGCCACAACCTACGAACCCAAGCTGCAAACTCAAGCCACAGACTTAAGCAGGACTGGTAACTATGCACTGGTAACTATGCAGCAGCTGCAGAACATCTGATGGATGTGTGTGTGTGTGAATGTGTGTGTGTGTGTGTATATAGGTATTAGGTATAATATGTGTGTATAAGGATTAAGATATTAGTTATTGGTCATAAATCAAATTGTTATCATATCATTGGCATCTTTATCTTGTCCCCTTTAATAAGATCCTGCTAGTTTTTATTGGTATAACACGCTCCGGCCCGAGAGCGGGGCCGCGACTGGGCTTGCCGCCCTCCCCGCGGCGCTCCGGCCACCGGGGAGAGCAGACCGGCAGCGGGCTCGCCACCCTTCCCCCGGCACTCCGGCCAGTTGGGGATTGCGGGCCCGCGGCCGGGCTTGGCGCCCTCCCCTGCCACGCTGGGGGTGGGGGGGGTGTGGTGGCTTTTTTGCCTAGGGTGGCAAAAAAGCCAGAGCCGGCCCTGCTTCCACTCTCCTGTCTGGCAGAGTCCTCATAACCCCAACAAGGCTGGGCCCAGGATTTCTGGGGGGCTCGACCCCCAACCTTGTCATAGTCACTTAGGGCAGGGGCTAGGGTGTCCCCACTCCGGGGTGCTCTCTCTGCACTGGATGCTTCCCTGACCCACTGATCATTACATATAGTTCAAAGCAAATGCAAGGTATTAAACAGCAACCAAAAGAAAAAAATGGGAAAGGTTAAAGGAAAACACGTCACCCCCCCTGTGGCACGGGGACATCACAACCAGCGTCTCTGGAATGTAAGGGAAGTTCAGTCTGTTCCTCACAAGTTCCAGGCTTCCTGCCCAGGCCCTGGCTGGGTTGCAGGGATGCTGTGGGTCAGACACTTGCTCTGGAAGTGGCCACACACTCTCAGGCTCTAGGTAGCAAGACCTTCTTCCCAGCTTCGCCCCCACACTGTCAGGGTTACAATCCCCCTCCAAGTCTGGCCTGCAGGGCCTCTTGTCTGGAGGTGTCTCCCTGCACTGGTCCTGCTATCCAGAGTCCCCCTCGCTCTCCCCAGCTGCTCACTGCACCCAGCTCCGGACTGCTCCAGCCCCAGCTCCAGCTCTGCTCTGCTCTGCCTCAGCTCCAGCTCCACTCTGCCTCAGCACTGCTGCTGCTCTGCCCCCAGCTCCCTGGGCTGCTTCTCTGGCCCCTCTGGCTCTGGTTGCTACAGCCTGACTCCCAGCACAGTCCTGCTCTGTGGGCTGCTTCTGTGACTCTGCTCCTAGCTCTGACTTGCTTCCCGGGCTGCTTCTCTGGCCCCTCTGGCTGGCACAGCTCTGCTCCCCAGCTCAGCTTGGGCACCTGCTTTCTCCTTAGCGAGGCCCCACTCTGTCTGACCCAGGCAATTCCACGGAGGACAGGACCCCCCTGGCCTCCTGACTCCCTAATTTGCCTGCCTGCCCTGTCAATCAGGCTGACCTGGAGCATTGGCCTCTCCCCATTGTTCCTGGGGATTGTCAGTCTCAGGGTCCTGATTTCCCATGGACTCTTCTCCTTTCTTTTGGTATAGGGAGCTAGCCAACCAAAACACACCCCTGCGTTTTAGTAAGGGGAGAACAGTTCCCTTACCCAAGCATACATAAGAGCAAAACTTCCCTCATGCAAAAGATCATTAAACATGAACAGAGCTGAATCAAAATGCCATTCCGAATTCACAAAAATGTCTGTGAATGACTTCCATGCCCATTATAGCCCTAACTATATCCTTAAGTGCTGTTGCTGAATCGGGGCCTAATTGCTGAGCTCTAGTATAAAGCTTGATGGGAGAGAAGGGATGGTCCTGTGGTTAGGGAACCAGTCTTGGATTTGGACAACTGAGGTTCAATTAATTCCCTGCTCTACTACAGACTTCCTCATGATGACCTGGGGGCAAATCACTTAGTATCTTTGTGTCCAAATGCCCCATCCTTAAAATGGGGATAATAGCCCTTCCCTATCTCCAGAGGAACACCCATGTGTATTGTGGTGAGGATAAATATATTAAATGTTGTAAAGTGCTTAGATACTACTGTAATTCAGCCCAAACATGTACCTAAAATAGATGACCAATGACTACAACCTGCGCTGCTAACAGAATATCACAGTACTTCAAAGAGTGCTTAAAAGCAAATGATGCAGCATGGTGGCTTGTGTTCTGTCCTTTGAACCTGATCAGATATAGCATGGAGATCATTCAAAGGGCCAGAACCTACTCAAGTTAAAGTAGCATTGATCTCAGTGGGAATTTTGTCTCATTGAAGAGAACCTAGAACAAACCTATGTATGCAATTGAGTTCTAAAGTGATCTACACAAGGTGGAATTTATTTTAAATCAAGTATGTTAGGGATTACAAGTTGGCTAAGAGAGACCATGGTAAATCACACGTAGCATAGAAGAAATCAGATACAAAATACAGTTTAACTGGCTGGTGCTACCGGATAAAGCTGTGTACTTGAAATTATAGTACCATTTTATTAACAGGATTAGTGGTTTTTTGTACTTTTGAATTCTGCTACCATTCTGGTACAGCCTCTGATTCTGCTTATCTCTTGGTACAGGTTGGTGGAGATATGTTTGTAATTTTTCCTTTGAAATATTTGCACTTACGCAAAAAGTCAATCCAGAATTCAAATAAATCACTATAAGGATGTACTGGTTGACAATACGTCTTACCTGAATGTGCCTGGTTTGCCTGCACATGTGCCCTTTCATTTATATGGCTGACAGCATATCCTCTCAGCAGCACAGAAAATGTAGCCTTTATATTGTGACCCTGATGTGGCCTTTTCATATAGACTTTGCCAATTCATGAGTTTCCTAAATAAGGTGACAGAGAGCTTGGCCATAAAAATCATCAGACTGGGTATTCTCCCCAGGTTCCTAGTAGTTTATCACCATACAGTGATTGTTTGAAGGGAGCTGGGTGGATATTGAAAAAAAAAAAAAAAAGTCCCCATTAGGATTCATTCACTCTTTTAAGCCAAATCGCCGTGATTGTATTTGCCTGTTCTCTGTAAATATCCTAGTGAGTGATTTTACTATCAGGGATATTATCATAACAGCAGACTTTCAGAAATATTTCAGACTTTTCCTGGAAAACGTAACAGAAGCCAGTCTCGTCTGGCTTTGGGCCTATCCACTGCTTCAATTCCCCTCTCTGTCAAGTTTTCCCAGCTTTCAGCATGGTTATTTTACACAGGTGCCTTTTATTTTCGCAGAAGCCTGTTCCGAGCAATGTGCTCCCCTGTCACATAACTTCACTAATTTCCTTCACCCGGACAGGTGAGCTACACCTGGCACAGGTGCAGCTGAGCTCTAGCCTGCTGGGAACTGGGAAAATATTATTATTTATTATCTGTATTCCAGTAGCACCTAGAAGTCTCAACTGAGATTAGGCCCCATTGTGCTAGGTGCTGTACTTATCCATAGTAAGAGAGAATCTGTGCCCTGGAAAGTTCATAATCTAAGGCACCTAAATAAGTACTTTCAACAGGATTTAGATACTTTTGAAAATGCCACCCTAGACTATCTTTCCAGCTTGAGTCAAATGGTGTCGTTTAGCCCTGCTTTAATGTCTGTGCAGAGTTCACTCCTTCTCAGAGCTCCCACAATCAGTAATTGTGCCCATTCTTTGCAGGATGGATGAAGGTGTGGAAGGGAGTTTCTTTCTGCCTCTCTTACACCAGGCACCTACAGAGAGGTCAGACACAAGCTGGTCCTCTATATCCTGGACAGACCCAAGCACATTGCTGATGCTTACCTAGTACATAATGATGATAATGTATTTAAGATTGTGAGTGTTCACACTAGAACTCTCATTCTGTGGTGTATGCTAATCCAATAAGGTGACAGAAACTTACCATGTGACGTGTCCACTCAAAACAGGTTGAATGTTAAGTACTGACTATTCCTGAAGGAATGCTCACGAACAAGTTGCAGTTGAAAAAATATTTGCAGAAGTTATTCAGAGCCTAATTTCAAATAAGACATGAATAAGAGAAAGCTATTATTTGTTGGTGCACTATTTACAAACAGGAAAAGAGCTAAAATTAGTTTAATAAATTACTCACCTAGCTCTAGTGTGTTGGCCTTAGTTATTTTGTCATCTTAATTCCCTGTGCTCTGTCTTTTGCTGTTGAAAGTCAGTTTTCACATCCGGTAAGGCATGTTCTGAGATTTTAGCCGCCCCTGTGGAGCTATTATCTGATTCCTCATTGTTGCAGGTATGAATGGGGAAAAGTCAATTATTGTATTCATGACTGTAGTGGCTTTTCTTTCTGTATAAATGTCAATTAATCCTAGGTCAGCTATATATACTTTTTCAAGGATTTCAGTGCTTGTGTAAGCGGGGGAATGGTCCCGCTATTGTGGGGGAACTTTCCTGGCTTCTGCACTACCCCGGTGAAATGGGCTAGTGAAAGGATCTGGGTCCTCGCTCCCACTTTATTTACCCAGATGCCTCCCTGCCCTCGAGGACACCCCTTCCACTCTCCTGTCTGGCAGAGTCCTTGTAACCCTAACAAGGCTGGGCTCAGGATTCCTGGGGGGCTCAATCCCCAACCCTGCTGTGGTCAGCTGGGACAGGGGCTAGGGTGTCCCCACTCCGGGGTACTCTCTCTGCACTGGGCACCTCCCTGACCCACTGATCATTTCATACAATTTAAAGCAAATACAAGTTGTTTAATTAACAATTAATTAAAAAAAAAGAATAAGGAAAAATGGGAAAAGTGACAGGAAAACACATCACCCTGCTCTGTGGCAGGGAACATCACAAACAGTGTCTCTGGACATCAGGGCACTTCACAGTCTGTTCCTGGTAGGTCCCAGGTTTCCTTCTCAGGCCATGGCTGTGCTGCAGGGATGCTGCGGGTTGGACACTTGCTCTGGTGGTGGCCACACACCTCCGGGCTTTGGGTGGTGGGACCCTTCTTCCCAGCATCAGCCCCCCATTGGGTTAAGATCCCCCTCCCAGTCTGGCCTGCAAGGACCCTTGGCTGGGGGTATCTTTCTGCACTGGGCCCTTTGCCCAAGGTCCCACTCTGGCTGGCGCCAATTGCTCACCACACCTGACTCTGTGGCTGCAGCTCTGCTCCCAGCACAGGATCTGCTCTCCCTGGGCTGTCTCTGGCTCTGCTCCCAACTCTGACCTGCTTCCTGAGCTGCTTTTCTGGCCCCTCTGGATCTGGCACTGCTCTGCTTGGGCCCCTGCTTTCTCCTTAGCTCGGCCCCACTCTGTCTGACCCTGGCAATTCCAGCTCACATGGAGGACGGGACCCCCAGGCCTCCTGACTCCCTGATTAGCCTGCCCACCCTGTCAGTCAGGCTTAGAGGCTGAGGCTGACCTGGAGCATTGGCCTCTCCCCATTCTTTTAGTGCTGGGAGCTAGCCAACCAAAACACGCCCACTGAATGTTAGTAAGGGGGCAACAGTCCTCTTACACTTGCTCCTTAGCTTGTGTGGTTGTCCTAGAGATCTCCCGCAAGCTGTGTAGGCAAAATCCTCAACCAAGAAGGAAAATTCCAGAATTTATGAGGTAAAGAGATTAAAATTTAGTTTGTAAAATGATGACCAGACTTAGATACTGTGATTTCTTGTAAGGGAGCCATCAACCCAGTTTTGTAGCAGTGTGGTTTGTTTATGACCTCCTAATGATTTTACAATTGGTTTCAAATCTCCTTTTTGTGGCACAAGATGGCTATTCTACATTCCTTATTTAAGATGTGCCAGAGAAACTCACCCATGCTCTTTAATCTCTTGCTGTAAATGATGCATTTCTTAAACATTGCCTTCCGTTTTCTTAGATTTTTTTTATGGGACTGTTTAGTCTGTTTACCGCTTTGCAATGTGTGTGATTGTCATTACATTTTGTCATTACATTTTCTCTGTGCTCTTATCGTTGTATTCAATCGACAGTGATTGCCATAAATAAGATAAGAAGAAAGGAAAATTGATTTGAAAAATAGCAGCAAAGACAGATACAGTATTGTATGAAATGGAGATAGTTGATCATGAAGGTCTAGTAAAACATAAAGATGAATAAGAATCACTTTCAGAACATTCAAAGCCATGTCCTTCTGCTATATGGGGGTCAGTGAATGCAATTTTAACTGCCATATTTCATGCCATAACATTATAATGGTCCTGAATCCCCTTTGTATGCCTGAGTGATGAAACAATATAATTATATTATACAAGTAGTAATTATTCAAGATACTAGAATTTTAGAATGCTAATATATTTCAAGGAACTTAAAATAAAAAGAGGGTTTTTAGTTATATAAATAGAAAGAGACTAAGGAAGGACAAGGTTTGGCAGCTATGCAGTGTGGATAGGAAGGAGTTTAAAACTAATCTAGGAATGGTTCAAAAACTAAATAAATACTTTGCCTTGGTTTTCAATAAGAATGATAATATGGAACATGTGCATGAAGGCAGTATAGCTGATGGAAACAAGTGTCTAGAAATAGAAATTTGCACACCTGAGGTAGAAGTATAGCTTAAAGAGCTCAATGCATTCAAACTGGGTGGACTGGATAATTTCCATCCCAGAATACTGAAAGAACTGGCCTGTGAGATCGTTACACCAGTATCAAGATTTTTAATAAATCTATCTATTCTGGGGAAGTATCATAAGATTGGAGAATAGCTAACATCATACCTATATTTTAAAAAAAGGGGAAAAAGCCATGTAGGTAATTGCAGACCTCTTAGTCTGACCTCAGTAGTAAGCAAGAACGAATTGTGAAGGAAAAAATATTTAAATGAATGGAAGTAAAAGGTAAAGGGGATGTAATGAAAAATGGGTTTACCAAAAGTAGGTCATGCTAGACTAACCTGATTTCCTTCTTTGAGAAAATAACTGATTTTTTAGATACGGGAACTTCAGTGGAACTAATATACTAGGGGTATACACTGCAATAAAACACCCGTGGCTGGCCTGTGCCACTGGGCTCAGGCTGCAGGTCTATAAAATTGTAGTATATGTCCAAGCTCTGGGACCCAGAAGGCAATGGGTTGTGCTGAAAGATGAATTATTGGATTGGAGGGAGGTTACCAGCAGAGTTCCTCAAGGATCAGTCTTAGTCAATATTTTAATTAATGACTGTGGCACAAAAAGTAGGAGTGTGGTAATTAAATTAGCTAACAATACAAAGTTGGGATCCATTGTCAATATGGAGAAGGATCGGAATACTATACAGGAAGATCTGCATGACTTTGAAGACTGGCATGACAGAAATGGGATGAAATTCAATACTAAAAAGTGCAAGGTCATGTATTTAGAATCCAGTAATAAGAATTTCGGCTACAAGCTGGGTCTCATCAGGTGCAGGGCCGGCTCCAGGCACCAGTCAACCAAGCACGTGCTTGGGGCGGCACCTTAGAAGGGGCGGCCAATCTTGGGGTGGCAGGGGGCGCTCGCGGTGTTTTGTTGTTGTTGTTCGGCGGGGTGGCGCTCAAGGGTTTTTTGTTTTGTTTTGTTTTGTTTCGGTCGGGCAGCGCGGGGGGGGTGTTTCGGCGGCGCGGCACTGGGGGGCTTCGGCAGCGCGGCGCTGGGGGGTTTGGGCGGCGTGGCCCTGGTTTGGGCAGCGCGGCGCTCGGGGGCGGGGGTTTGGGCGGCGCGGCGCTCGCTCCGGGGGTTTGGCGGCCCGGCCCGGCGCTGGGGTTTGGGCGGCCCGGCCCGGCCCAGCCTGGCGCTCCAGGGGTTTGGCTGGTGCGGCGCTCCGGGGATTTGGGTGGCGCAGCGCGGCGCTGGGGGAGGGGTTGAAGGGCCCGGCGCTCTGGGGGTTTGGGTGGCCCGGTGAGGCACGGCGCTCGGGGGGGACGGGGGGTTGGGCGGTCCAGCTCGGTGGGGAGTGGGGGAAGGAAATGCCTCCAATAGTATATAGGTATTTCCAGATATAAGCACTGGGGTAAGTCCTCATTTGGAATACTACGTACAATTCTGGTCACCCATGTTCAAGAAAGATTACTTTAAATTGGAATAGGTAAAGAGAAGAGCTACTGGGATGATTAGGGAAATGAAAGGCCTATCTTATGAGAGGAGACTAAAAGAGTTTGGCCTGTTTAGTCTAGCAAAAAGAAGGCTGAGAGGTGATATGATTGCTTTTTATAAATTGAGTGTGTGTGGGGGGGATAAACACAGAGAATGTAAATAACTGATTTAAATTAAAATACAGTGTTGGCACGAGAACAAATGGATATAAACTGACCAGGAACAAATTCAGACTGAAAATTAAAAGATGGTTTCTAACCATTAGAGGGGTGAGGTTCTGGAACAGCCTCCCTCCCCCCCCCCCCCCCCCGCAGGAATTGTGGGGGCAAACTACTTAATCAGTTTTAAGAGACAACTGGACAAATATATGAGTATGATGGGGTTGCTTTTGGTGGTAGAGGGCAGGATTCATTAGCCCTGGGATTCACTTCTGGTTTCTGTCTTATGTTTCTAAAAGCTCATGTTTCCGGGTTTCAGCCTGCCACAGCAAGGGATTTTCTTACCACCCCTAATGTATTCTGTTGTTGCTGGTTTTATTATTAATAATTTTGCCCTGGGTTTACTGGAGGCCATATCTATGGTAACCCCTACCTTTCATAGCTATGTCTGACCTTTGACCATCGACTTGGCTCGGACGGTTAGGGATTACATTGAAGTGGTGCTATTTATAGGAGCGGGGTGTGTCATTTCCCAACTCCATACACTGCCCATATGATTATATTTCTGTTCGGTTATCCGTAGGCACCGGGGTGGCTCTAGGCACCAGCAAAGCAAGCAGGTGCTTGGGGCAGCCCATTTGCAGGGGCAGCAGCCAGCAGGGATCCAGCCTAGGAGCTGAGAACCAACAGGGGACCCTGGGAGCTGTAGTTCCTTGGTTAGCTCCCTGCCTATAGAGCCAGCCCTGGAGCAGGGAAAGAACCATATTTCCCACATTCCCTTGGCCACTATCAACAGAAAAGGGAGGGGGAGGGAGCATGGTAGCTGAAACCTCATGCTGCAGCTTGCTGTGAATGGAGAGCTCACTGCTAGAGTGAGGTGGCACTGTGAATGGGGAACAAGTATGCCCAAGGAGTAGAAGGCTTTGGCCCAGATATCCCCTTCAGAAGACATCCCCAGACTGGATTAGGGATACTGGTGTGACCTCACCTTGCAGCCCCCAAAGAAAGAATTGGGTGGACTAAATGGACAGTGCCCCTCTCTATCTGAAGCCTAGCAAGGGAGGTATGTGGATCCCACTAGAATTTAAAATGAAAAGTAAGGGAGGAGAGGCTCTACTGGACCTGGGCAGCTTTAGATACAGTACCAGGCACATAGGAGGATTTCCACTTCTGAGCCATGGAAGCAGAAATTGACTTTTCCTTTCCAGATTTAGCTAATATTCAGAAAGGGAATCTAGCATCTGCCTTCCAGATTTGAACACCTCAAAATTCAGGAGTGCTCAAGCTCAATTTGGGCAGCTGCTACTTGATTTCTCCCAAATCAAATATACTGATCCACTGTAACTTGCTGTAGAAAAAGTAGGATAAAATTGAGCAAGAAATGCTTCCCAGTGGTTTTTAGGACTGGAATTGCTATTTTCAACAGCCATTGCCTTTTTTTTTTTTTTTTTTTTTTTTTTTTTTAGTTTTATTTGTTTAAAAGGAAGACAGTGATATTGCATTGGCAAATTCCCCATAGAAACAAAGAGTGGAACAAAAGAATAATAAAGGCACCTCAACTTTTCCTCATTTATGGAGGACAGTCTTATAATATACATCCAGATATCCTCCAATCACACAAGCTGAAAATTGTTCCACTTTACTGCAGTTCTGTAACCATATGGAAATCAATCCTGTCTGTGTTCTGTGCACATCCAAAATTCCTGCTGAATGACCCGCCCTGGGAGCGAGTTACCAGTGACCCAGGGCTGCGGCGGCAGGGGGTGCGGGTGGGGGGAGGCGCAGAAGTGGCAGGGGGTGCAGGTGGGGGGAGGCCCAGAGCTGGGGCGGCAGGGGGTGCAGGTGGGGGGGGAGAGCCCAGGCTGGGGCAGCAGGGAGGTGCAGCGGGGAGCCCAGGGCTGGGGTGGGGGCAGCCAAATTTTTTTTTGCTTGGGGCGGCAAAAAACCTAGAGCCGGCCCTGCGTGGGCCTGTTTAGAGTTATGGTCTTCCTTCAGATCCATTTCTTCTCTTGTCCTCTCATTTATAAGAGTATATTATGTTACACCAATGAATGACATCTATACCCATAATGACAGCTACCAAAATTGGTGAGCTCCCCTTCTATTTTGTTTAGCTTTAATCCAGTCTTAACAGGGTCAGCCACAATCTGGCCATTAATAAGCTGTATACAAAGTGCCCATTTACACCCTATCCAGCAAAGCACTTGAGCAATGCTTAACTTTAAGCATGTGAGTAATTGTTTATTGAAGTTCTGATTATAGATGGAAAAGATCTGTCAGAGTCTCTCCTTGCATGTAAATGTAGGATATAGAGCCTGACCCAAAGGCTGCCATGGGTTTCAATGGGCTTTGGATCAAGCTTAGAGTCCCCTGCGAAAGGATGTATTGGATATTAAACTAATACTGCAAGTAATCTTAACCAAACTTACTATGACAAGGCAAGATGAATTCTAAGGCCTGGTCTATACTACCCGCCTGAATCGGCGGGTAGAAATCGACCTCTCGGGGATCGATTTATCGCGTCCCGTCGGGACGCGACAATCGATCCCCGAATCGGCGCTCTAACTCCACCAGCGGAGGTGGTAGTAAGCGCCGCCGACAAAAAGCGGCAGAAGTCGATTTTGCCGCCGTCCTCACAACGGGGTAAGTCGGCTGTAATACGTCGAATTCAGCTACGCTATTCACGTAGCTGAATTTGCGTATCTTAAATCGACTCCCCGCTGTAGTGTAGATGTACCCTAAGTGATGGGGGGGGGGGCGGGGAATAAAACAGGTCTTTCAGCACTTTGTGTCTCTCACCAGTGAAGGTTAGAGCTTGCACACATATATCATACAAATATCTGGTAGTCTTTTTTTTATTTTTCTTTTACTCAAAAGCAGATTAATCTTCTTCCAATTTCTGCTCTTATTACAATCCTGAATTTATCATAAGCATTAAAAATGCAGTATGGATATTTTTCTTTTGTTGTTATAGTCCATCATAAAAAGGCATTAATGTTGTGCCATTCTTCACTCTATTTTATATAGTATATATATTATAGTATATCTATATTGGCCCTAAGAATTCAGTTTCAGACTGTGAACTCAACATAAGAAAGAAAATGGATCCAGGAAAAACAAGTTTTATGAGAAGGATCGTAATGGGAAAATGGTACAAAATTACCCACCCTCCTCTATGGCAACTACTGCAAAGAAGAATCTATTATTGTAGTTCTCCTTCAATGCTGTAACAGGGTTCTTCTCAGCAGTTTGTATGAAAGTATGTTCAGTTAGTTGCTAAAGAAGAAGCAGATTATAACATTCTTTTACTAATCTCCTGCCTTTAATCAAAACAAATTGAAAATGTAATTAAAAAAAGCCATTCACAGAGGAAGCCAATACTATCGTTCATTTTCTAGGGTCTTATCTTAAGCTTCTGTGTACTCAGCACAATGATGTGTAGCAATCAGTAATTCAATATAATTTTCTGTGGTTTTATTCTTTGACTAAGAGAAAGGTAAATTAATAACTGACGGGGGTGGTGAAATTGTTGCTTTATATGGAGACTCTGGAGGAACTGTTTTATTCAGGTAAAAGATGGCAGAATAGTGATGTAACAAATGGTATATGTGCAGAGCTAAGAACAGAAAAATCTAAATAAACATTGCAAGGTAATTTTGCTCTGTTAAACCAGCAGCTAATACTATCCATGTACACCAGGGGTCGGCAACGTTTGGCATGCGGCTCGCCAGGGTAAGCACCCTGGCGGGCCGTGTGCCGAACGTTGCCGACCCCTGATGTACACTATGTGTCACAGTCAAGATCCTTACGGTATGTCTACCCTGCAATGTAAACCCAGGGTTAGTAGAACTTGAGTTCACAGACCCTAGGTTTGTTAACATTGGGCTTGAATATCTACACTCATTTGTAACCCCAGTTTAGGAATTGTTAAACTCTGGATCCCGTCCTGGGGCTCCAGGATCTATACTGCATTATGGGGACACGAGTCCAACCGCCCACATCTCAGACTTCCTAGTGACCTCCCAAAATATGGCCACTCTAGCCCTTTATTCGTGGTGCAGTGTGGGAAAACTTGACTGTCCAGAGGACAAAGAAAGTCAGCCCTTGGGATTGTGGGATACTTTTGTTGGACTTCCAGCGAATGAGTCCAGTGGTCTGCATCTACACTGCAAAGCAATAGGACTTGAACCCTGAGTCCTAGCTTGACTTGGGCTCTGACCCAAGGTTTGAGCCCTGGGTTATCATAATTTGCATTTAGATGGAAGGGGAGGGTAGGCTTGAGTCTGAGTTTAAACCCTGGGCTTACACTGCAGTGTAGACATACCCTATGTATTCTGTTGTATGTTGGGGTAGATTCAATCTCTCTCAATCTGCAACAAAATATAGCCTGGATTCTGTGTCATTTTGAACTGAACAATCTTACTCACCTTTTAGTGTAGGAGTATAAGAATTCACAAAAACCTGTGTGTTAGAAGATCATATATGGCCCTTAGAATTTTTTTTGTTTAAACTACAGAAAATGGACAATATTCTCTGCTTGATTCCAGTGAAGTCAATGCAGTTACACAGCAGAGCACTATGTATTATATGACTAACCAATATGGTTCAGTCTGCAAGAAAAGTGAATATGGTAAATAATGACCTTTTTATTGAATGTACAATTTTCCTGATTGCTCAACCACATCCAGTCAATTTTGAGGCTACCTGTCCCATTTAATCTTGCAGCGGACTTTGCTGTAACCATCATGTAGCCTGATCTTGCTCCCATTGGAGTCGACAGCAGTTTTGCCAATGGAAGCAGAACTTGGAACCATGATGTAAATTTCTCTGTGTGTTGCATTAATGAAAATCACAGCAAAAAGGCCTGTAAATATTTTATATACTTTTTATAATTTGTCAGCAGCTGGAGTGATTTTTGAATTCATTTTAATTTTGTAAACTCATGCACATCTCCCTCCCTGCTATATGTTAGGACTGTGGAGCATAAAATATGAACATCTAATTTTTGATTAACCACGTGCATGGGCACAATGAAAGCAGCTTCAGTGCTGGGTGATCTTCTTGACAGAGGGGGGCAGGTGTTAATTGCTGCAAAGCAGGTTCTAGGAACATTGTAAAGTATTTCAGCCCTGGCTACTGTCTGAATAATTCATTCAAGGAGGCCCTTGTGGAAAAAGTGGTATCTAGGATCTGTGACATAAAATCACACAAGAGGACAAATGAATATATTCAAAACATCATAATAACAGAAATCTATGAAAACAAGGATGTGCGGCATTTGCAGACTAATGGGGCCATGACTGCAGTATAATTGAAATCAGATTTTTTTCGGCCTAAGCAATAGGATACTACAGCCTGTGTGATAGTATTAATTAAATGAACACCTCTGGTGCAGGGGGTAATTCCAAGTTTTTTTTTATACATCTGAGAAGCTCAATAATCAGCAGTTTCACACAGCCTGAAGAGTCTAATTATGGTGGTGGACTCCAGCCAGGATTTATACAGTATTTTTATCAAAGATGTGTCCAAAATGGACCACTGCATCCAAACCACTCTGAAGTCCAGGGAAGTTCAGATCCAGATCTAAAAACCATGTCTTTTTTGTGTGTAGAATGAGCCAAAGGTGAGAATTTAATGCAAATACCTCTGAATTTTGGATAAAGTTAGATTTGGATCCAAACTCTGCATGACTGGGATCCTCTTTTGTCATTATACACTGGATCACACAATACTCTGGAGCCAGAAGTAGTAAAGGAGGGTGGCACTATAGAGTTGTGTACTATGACATTTATACGTGGGGGAAATGTGTATGAGGATAGAGATAATGAAAAGAAAAAAATGAAATTAAAAAGCAATACAGTTGTAATTAAGCTTGAGTGCTTAGCTACTATGGTAATGGGTATTCTATAAATTGGAGATGGTGTGTGTGTGCGGGTGGGTGGTGCTTGGTGTCAATCATGGGATAAAGAGGAATTTTTTTTTCTTATTCTTTAAACTTCATCTTTGAGTGAAAAGTAAGAAATGATCGTGCACCAAGGGGCTCTGTTTCCCTTAACCCAGCACCACTAAACAGTCAGATCCATATAGTGATTGCATAAAAGGATATCCCTCTTACAGTCAGTGGAGTGGTGTTTCCACTCCTTTTAGTTTGAGTGGTTTAGGCTACGTTTTGGGCTCAAGTTTAATTAAGGACTCTGGATTACACAGTGCTGGTCACTTTAACTGTTCACCTGATATGTCTCCATATGATGAACATCTTCCTCTTAAACACTGGAAAAATGGAAATTTGAGCTTTATCTAAACCAGAACTAGCAAATAGACCCCATCTGGATTTGGGTCCAACCTGGAACCCAAATCAATATGTTGAGTTTAGATCCAGAGATTCAAAATTTTAAATGCCTCCCAAATCTAATGGGTGGAGCTTTGGCAATGTGATTTTGGCTCATCTCTGATATTTTCCTTTATATCGTCTGAACTCTGTTATTTAGGATTAAGTAAACATGAAGCTGTTCTGTTTTTTTTGCTCATAGTTCATAAATTGTTGGGTTTTTAAATCAGATTGGAGAAATTTGTGAACCTGAATTGTAATAACATTTAACCAAGCTGTAAGAGTACACTGCACTCCAGAGCAAAAGGCTTGTGTCTCATACAGGGATCACAGCCCATTAAATATTATTTAACTAAGAATCATAGGCAGCAAAAGCCAGTTAATGAAACCCCATGCGCATTTCATTTTTGTCCACAAAAACAAAACAAAAGCCACCTGACAATACAGCAGCCTGTAATTATCACATGAGTTGAATTGTAAGATTTTCAAATATACTTAAGACTAGGTGCAATTTAACTGCTCTAGTCTATCACGCAAAAGACAGCCAATTAGCACTTAATTCAAAGTGCTAAGTGAATGTCTCCCTTTGAAGTTAGAAATATTAGGGGAAAATTGGCTAATTTAATCTGGTTTCATACTTTCCGTTTAAAGTAAAATATATACAAATGTAGAGGAGGAAACCTGGTACATGCTGAAACTGCAACTCCAGATCAATCTCTGGCCCACTAAGCATCCCTTATTGTTAGGGAAAAGAGAGAATTAAAGGTATTTGTGATCTGGCAAATTTTTCAGCACATTTAAAATCCTAAACATTTGGGTAAAACCTTTTGAAGTCTACCAGGGCCAGTTAGTAACAACATTTTAAAACTTTATTTGGAGACCCCAGAGAAGAATTCAGCACAGACGCAAACACAGCCAAACCACATGGCTCATTCCCGAGATCAGATTCCAGCACTTTATTTGAAGTCCATAGTTTCCATAATAATAATACTCTGAGAACCCTAATTTACACATTGCCAGTGAGCCACATTGTGTTATTCCTTGTAGCACCAGGGTGCATTGTTCATGTCACATTACATTTTGTGATACAATTAAAGTCACGGGCTGAGTCTGATGCAGCTGTGTGTGATTGTCAGAGTACCTCAAGTATTCAAAAAAAAATTTTTTTTTAAGGTTAACTAATAAAAAATCTGTGGGTTTTTTCCCCTCAGGGTTTAAAAGAATGGTTTTTAGTTAAGAACAAACACAGCCTGGGTCTCATGAGATTTTCAGCATGTTATTTCTTGAGTAATAATGTTTTATTCTCATATTACACTTTCATCAAGGATCTCAAAGCCATGTACAAATGTTAATTAACAAACTCTCACAATCTAAGAATAATCTGATGGAATTAAGAAAGGGAAAATATTGGTATAATATCAAAGACACTATCTATCCTGTGTCAAGTATCAGAGGGGTAGCCGTGTTAGTCTGAATCTGTAAAAAGCAACAGAGGGTCCTGTGGCACCTTTGAGACTAACAGAAGTACTGGGAGCATAAGCTTTCGTGGGTAAGAACCTCACTTCTTCAGATGCAAGTAATGGAAATCTCCAGAGGCAGGTATATATCAGTGTGGAGATAACGAGGTTAGTTCAATCAGGGAGGGTGAGGTGCTCTGCTAGCAGTTGAGGTGTGAACACCAAGGGAGGAGAAACTGTTTCTGTAGTTGGATAGCCATTCACAGTCTTTGTTTAATCCTGATCTGATGGTGTCAAATTTGCAAATGAACTGGAGCTCAGCAGTTTCTCTTTGGAGTCTGGTCCTGAAGTTTTTTTGCTGTAAGATGGCAACCTTTACATCTGCTATTGTGTGGCCAGGGAGGTTGAAGTGTTCTCCGACAGGTTTTTGTATATTGCCATTCCTGATATCTGACTTGTGTCCATTTATCCTCTTGCGTAGTGACTGTCCAGTTTGGCCAATGTACATAGCAGAGGGGCATTGCTGGCATATGATGGCATATATAACATTGGTGGACGTGCAGGTGAATGAGCCGGTGATGTTGTAGCTGATCTGGTTAGGTCCAGTGATAGTGTTGCTGGTGTAGATATGTGGGCAGAGTTGGCATCGAGGTTTGTTGCATGGGTTGGTTCCTGAGTTAGAGTTGTTATGGTGCGGTGCGTGGTTGCTGGTGAGAATATGCTTAAGGTTGGCAGGTTGTCTGTGGGCGAGGACTGGCCTGCCTCCCAAGGTCTGTGAAAGTGAGGGATCATTGTCCAGGATGGGTTGTAGATCACTGATGATGCATTGGAGAGGTTTAAGCTGAGGACTGTAGGTGATGGCCAGTGGAGTTCTGTTGGTTTCTCTTCTGGGCCTGTCTTGTAGCAGGAGGCTTCTGGGTACACGTCTGGCTCTGTTGATTTGTTTCTTTATTTCCTTGTGTGGGTATTGTAGTTTTGAGAATGCTTGGTGATCTATCCTGTGATCAGTTAGCCTCTGGAATAGTCTCCTGAAGGAAGTAGTGGAAGCCCTTTGCTTGGTACATTTAAAACTAGACTCACCACAATAGTAGTAAATGTACAATAAAGAATTATCTCTCACTGATGAGCTGATGCCTAATTTTCTTAACCAGAGTCTGATTCTATAATTAACTCTGAGAGGTAGAAAAGAATTACTTCCCCCCATTTTACACATAGAAATCAGAGATGTCGAGGGACTTATCCAAGACTGGGTGATGACAGCACACAAAATATGGATTTTAGTAATAATGAGTACCGGTAATTAATTATAGTTATGTATATCAGTCGTGATTATAGGCCTGAATCCCTGAGAGAGCCAGCAGAAGCTGCTCCTGTGCTTTGCAGAGATGTGATTTCACATTGAAAAACAGCTATCTGACAGACAGCAGATTACTGCGCTGAAATGCTGGCCTCATTGAAGCCAATAAGAGTTTGCCATTGATATCAACAGGGTCAGGATTGCACCTCTGGTGTATTTGTGATGCAGGAATTACCCCTTTACCTCTTTGTGTGCTGATTTAAATTGAGGTAAAAATGTTTTAAACTTTTAAGATATATATTTCTTATATGTGTTTTACTTGACACAGTAGCCTGGTGAGACAATGTAGGAATTTCATAGGAAATCAAACTTATATAAAGAACAGGAATAGATCAAAGTTACATAAACTATATGGAGTATGTATTTATTTTTTTAAATTAGACACTATCCTTTCAATACTATCCTTCCAAGGACTAATACAAGAGGAAATGTTGCTGTTATAAGATCATAACGACATATTGCAATAAAATGTAATTGTTAATTTTAAATTATGAATGGACTAAGATATAACGTTGGTAAATGAATACACTTAACAGATAATGACCATTTGATTAAAACCATTTGAAGTCAAAATATCTTTCTCAAAGGTATGCTAAATCAAACAAGGTGAAACATTTACCCCGTGTTAAAATCTTCAAGATAAACCCAATAAAAAATTGTTGATAGAGAAGTTGAAAATTTATATAGCTGTTTCATAATGTTGTAAGTTGGTAGCGTTGAACCAAGCTTAGGCCCAGGTTATGATTACCTTATTCGCGTTGGCCTTATATCGGTTATATTACTAGGCAAAATAAAGAGAAATTAGAAATAGCTTTGAATCATCAAAAGTGACCCACTGAGAGGTGAAGACTAGGGAGAGGGGAGCAGCCTTGTGTTGTTTGAGTTTACACAATTTATTTTCATATTATCTTTCAAGACTGATTTCCATTTTAAATAACCATATGTAACATGTTTCCCCAGCATTTCCCCTTTGCACCAGAAAGCTAAGTGGTCCTCTTTTGAAAAAGAAGGGAAGGTCTCTAGAACTCAGGGCTGAGTTGGACCTACTTAGAGGAGCTAGTACTAATCTGACCCATTTCTGGCTTGTCAGGAGCCACCTCCACTTTCTGTAACCTACATGGGTCACAGTGCAGTGATTTCAGAGCTTACACTCTGTAACTGATCAATGAAGTCTCTACTGGTAGGCCATCTTCTCCCTTGTGTTGGGAAACAACAGGGGGAGGTGGGGCAAAGAAGCAGCATTGGGAAGGAGTTTCTGGCACTCAGAGTGACTGCATGCAGATAGAGCAGAAGTGTATAGGGAGCATGAGGCTCTCCACTCACTTGGGGTGGTGAATGATCCAGCGGTTTCAGGGTGAGGCTATGGGCTATTCTTTTTGAGGGCATAAGGAAGAGTGGGGAACAATGGAGTGGAAGGAAGCGCTCTTGTTTAGGATTAAATTAAGGTGAAATACCCAGAATGAGTCTATTTAGCTACAGTATCTCAGTATAAAATTCTGAGCCCTCCATATCCTAAGCAGTCCTCACCTGCTTGAAGCTGTTAGGAGAAACCTGACATTGACACTGATTTCATATGGTTCTGCCCTAGTGTAAGTGGGCATAACTCCACTGAAGCCATTGGCATTGCATCCATTTACACTAGTGCTGAATTTAGCCCATTGTGTCAAACAGGCATGCCATATGGAAGTTTTAAAAAAGAAAATCTTTCAGAAAACCCTAGTTAGGGCTGTCATTCTCATGCAACATTTGCCTATAAAATAGTACTTGCTAACTATTCCTGAAGCCATTAACCTTGAGTTGCATATCAGATAATGAGCAATTGGATATAAAAATAAACACTCTGCTCACAGATTGGCAGATATCATAGTTGTTGGAGGTAATTGGATTTTGGACCAACTATTTGGTTTCTTTCTATTGTCAAGGTACTGAAATATGCTGTCATGTTTAGGGATGGTGAGTCAGCTAATCATGACTGCATCAGATGCTAAGTGAAATTAATCATACTTTCTATTATAGTAGTTTTGAATTACAAAGCACAGATCTTTGTTCTTGAAAGAGATAAGTAGCAGATAACTGTGTTACCCAGTCAGTGTTTTTCTCACTGAAGTATCTTTCACAAAGTATATGGATACAGGGGTTTTGTTTTTTTTGCCCAGAAACACTTTTTTTTTTAAATGCATGGATATGTTTAACTTTCAGATATCGTAAAAGGAAGAATCAAATACCTGGCTTCTAGAATGTGATACAATTGTCCAAAGGAAAGACTTAAAACAGTGTGTGGTATTCTAATGTGTATGCAAATCCCTAAATCTTGCATGATAGTAGATAGACTTTGTAGATATTTGAACCAATTCGTATATTCAGTCAAACATATGAACCTGAGAGAAAGAGATTTAGGCAAAAAAATCATGATTGCAAGTACTGTAAGTCTTATCCAAGTTAACGGTTTGTCACAGGGAGAGCAAGTTGAAGACTAGGTTAGACATAAAACAGATCTAGTCTATTAATCTAATTTAAAGGTTTTCAGAGGAAATGGGAAAACACTGATGGATTTGTTTGGAGGATAGCAAATCTAAATCCCTTCCATTCCACCTCTGTTATCTTAGGCTCAGTCTTTAAAAATTATTCAGCTGAATTTCAGTGGTTTTGATCACTGTGTCTTATCTCCAAAGTAGCTATGTTTCTATAAAATTCCTAAGTCTAATTTCACAAATAGAGAACCAGTGATGTTTCATAAAGGGAATACCCACTGACCTGTTGTTAAAACTCTGTGTTTTGATAAAACTGTTTTGGTAAAACTGTATGAACTTGTATCTCTCCAACATCTGATGTGGTGTAGACTTCATTACTTAATAAAATTAGACAAACAACTCTGCAAAGTTATAACTAGTGTTAAAAAATTCGTTTCCCCTTTTATTCCTGTACATTCTCTTTAGTTAAGCAAATGTTGATCTCAACAGTGTAATTGCTGAAGATGTTGTAGCTAGAGATACTAGGCCTGATTTGGCACTTCATTACTAAACTCTCATTTCAATGGATTTACACCAATATACATCTAAAGTGTTACAGTGGTGAATCAGTGCTACTGTATTTTGTGCAACATGGCAACATTTTGTAGGCCTCCAAATTTGGAAGCACATTTCTCAGTTCAGTTTACTGAGGACAGGGTAACTGGTTCTTAAAAAAATAAGGGTTAAATGGTTAAAATAATTCAGACAGGCATACAGATTTTGGGAGGTATAGCCAAACTGAACTCAAACTGCAAATTAGGAGTGGGCCTGAACCAAAAGCCTGGATATAAACAGAAAAGCTAAAGGGGAAAGGAAGGTTTGGCATTCAAATCTTGATCCAAAGGTCATGGCTAGGTTCTATTGCCATATGGGACAGATCCAGTAATTTTTGAGATTTGCTCATCCATCCCTTTTAAATTACCAGAAGCAATATGATCTAGTCATTAGCAGGAGGGACTGTGACTTTGAAGACCCATGTCCTAAGTTGAGCTCTGCCATTTAACACTGTGTAACCTTAAGCAAATCTCTTGGACCCAAATTCTCATAATATAGCCACTCTTTGTGTTTCACTTAGTGGAAGCCCAAATGGGGAGACATTGGTTCTGATTTTCAGAGGTGCTGAGTCTCAGCAAATCCCACTGACTTCAGAAGGAGTTATGGGTATTCAGCACTTCTGAAAATCAAGACTCAAGGTTTTCAAGGTTGGGTACCCAAAATCAATGGCCATTCTTGCCTCAGTTTCTTCGTCTGTAAAAAAGGAATAACAATAATGCAGGTGGGTTGTGATACTGTTTGTAAAGTGTTTTGAGATTTCTCATTGGAAGGTGTTATTGAAGGGAAAACTATTTATTATTACTATTAGAATATTCAGTCTCCTGTCTTCTAACTGCACTTTGTGAGCAGAGATCCTGAATTCCATAGGTGGACAACTTTTACCTATCACCTGCTCTTCAGTGGTGATATGCCAGAGCCAGCTGCAGATGAATGATCACCTCTCTCTGCTTCTTCTGGTCTACAGATGGGTTCTTGGAGATGACATTTCTTTTGGTCCAGCCTGAAGAAAGCACCTAGCCCACTCCATTTTCATAGGGGATGAGGCTATGAAATTTATGTGCTAGTGTCATGGCACTGTATCACAATGGCCTGAGAAGTTCCATCTAGGGCTTCATACCATGCCCCAGACTGTAGTGATGGACCAAAGATGATAGAAGCATAAAGTCTAAGTCCATAAGGGATCATTAGATCACCTAGTCTGACCTCCTCTAAATCACAGGCCATCAATGCTCCCCACAACCAAAATTACACCAAAGTCTGACAATCCTCAGGAGACCAAGTTGATGTGATAATAGCCTTGGTCTACGTCTTCCAAACCAAAGACAATGTTTAGGGGGAGGTTAGCAGATCTGAATGCAGCTAATTAAGCTGAGCTCAGGTTTGTACTCAAACCTCTTCCCAGACTGGCCACTTACACACAGCTAGTTCGTTTTTCCTCCAGTGCAGCCAGGTTGTTCAGGTATTGAGATCTCATTACACTGTAAATTATATGAGTAACTTTTGCTGGTCCCTGCATTAGGGACTAGTTTTAAAAAACAAAATTAATCTCTGCCTTTGCAGGGGTCGAGGTCAATACTGATATAGTACAAAAGATTGTACTTTCAAGAGCAATTTAGTTCCATTTAAGTCAAATACAGTAATGAACTAGAACAAGCTAGTGAATAATTTTTCAGTTGCATTCTTCTCTTTGGTAATGTTTTTCTCTCTCAAACTTCTGATTCTCAGAACAACTCTTACCAGCAAAACTCGAATTCCACTGCAAACGACAACTGCAGTTTCTCGATTTCATTAGTGTCTCCAGCCAGCCAGCCAAACTGGCCACTTTGTAGTTTGTCATCATCCTGGAAACTAATTTAATATTGCCCCTTGCAAGGACCCTTTACTAGAATGCATTGCACACCTGCCATGGCACATAGCTTTTCCATTACAGACACAATAGAGATCATCTAATCACAAAGGAAATCATGAGAGCATTGTCAATGTCAGTCATGGGGGGCATTTTATACTAACTCATGCCAAAAGTGCTTTGAGTATCCAATAAAGAACAGTGTTTCTCCATGATGTTGAAAATAATCCAGTTTAAAAGAGAAACCAATTATATAAACCCACTCTACATCAGTTGTCACCTCATCATCAGGCAAAATTAATTTTGGCTGTTCATCCAAACTCTGCATAGGGCAGGTTCTGGCATTTTAAAATCCCTAGGAAAGTAAAACATACTTGGTGTTAAAAAGAAGACATGTAAGGGGCAGAACTTTGGCTCACGTAACATGGGAAAGTTGCTGCTACTATTTGAGGGATACATGTTTGTAACATTTGTGTATGGCAAACTGAGAAGAGGAGCAGATGCTTATGATTCATCCCTACATTTCCACAGAAATCTGTTCTCTCTGACACTATATTGGAAACTTAGTTTTGAAACTTTTGTTGTTGTTGTTGCAAAGCGCTGAAATTGTACATTCATTATAAAAGCTATAAAATTACATCGCCACTAGAAGATGATACAGAGGAATGAGCAGGCAGTAACCACAGTAAAAAATAACGATAATTAAACTGTGCACTGGGGCCTGATTATTTAAGAGTGATGAGTGATTTCAGGTGCCTCAGTTTCTGAATAACTAACTTGAGATATCTCAAAAAAGGGTCTGATTTTCAGAGGGCAGGAGTTCAGAACTCTCTGAAAATCTAGTCCCTTAGGGGATGCCAAGTTTGGCACCCCAAAATTGGTGGCATCCAAAATCGCTAGCTTCTTTCACAAGTATAGGCAAAGAAACATAATTGAATAGTTTTTCTATTATTGAGTATTATTACAGCATATCAATATGTATAGAGAGAATACGTAGCATGGCGGAATGATATAAAGGTATTCCCTGTATGACTTTGGGATCATCCAGCAGCTGCTATTGGCCTGACGGTGTTCTTGAAATCAGTGTGCTGGATGCTTGGAATGTATGAAAATCTGCCACTTATTAAAGTGTCTAAATATGGATTTCAGAATCTAATTTTAGTCACCCCCCCTTATGAAAATCTTGGTCTGTGTTTTTTAGATTTGTGGACTGAACTGATTATATCAAGTGAAATGCTGACATTTGGGATTATAGTGTTTTTCCAACATTCCATTATAAATATAAGGGTAATGGATATTATATATAATATCTTCAGTTTAGTTCAAAAGCATTATAAAAGACAGTGGAGTAAATTATTCTAACCAAAGGGTACATCTTCTACATCTGCATTCACTGAATTGCAACACATCCTTCTGTAACAAAGTTATTTAGTAAAATATGCTCCTTTCCACAGAGTTACATCTGCTAAAGTGAATCCATCCTCAAATAGGTAAAGGTAATGGCAATCTGGGGTTCAGTAATCAGCAAGATGCTAGTGGAACTGACATTTGAGGTGGAAGCTTTGCCAGTATACATTTTCTACCATAATCTGGAAAGCTGCAGGGGAGAAAAACCTGGAGAATATGATCACATTTAAGTGTAGCAGTTTTAGTAAAGCAGAAGTGCAAAAAGCATCTGAATAATGGATTTTATAATGGAAATGACAACAGGCTGAATGATAATGGGCCAAACAAAATCATTATAATTACCCATCCCAGATGTAAAATGAGAAGCTCATTAGACAATGCAATAAAGGTTAACAGATATAGTCAAGATTATAAATATTTTTGCACAGGTTAATATACATATTTAAAGCAGTTTTAGAGTGCTTACCTACCTGTAATGCAGACAGTGATCAGCAGCACAGTAATTGAGTTCTACTTTGTGATGGTTTCCAATAAGCATTTAAAAGAGTGTTGATTGACCTTTCAGATATTGTCTGACATTGCATCACTGTGCAGCACAATTTAACCCCATGCACTAGGGTATTCAGAACTACTAATGCTCAGTGGGGAAAAAGCATTGACATTTAGGATCAGAAAATCCTGATTGAAGGCATTGCAGAGTGATGGAAATTTAGTTTGGGTAAAAATGCATTTGAAAGTTTTGAAAAATGTTTTCTGCCTCCAAATATGGACTGGGCAGAAGGCTATGGCTAAAATTTGCAAACGTGCCTAAGTCCTATTGAAAATCAATGGGATTTAGGAGCCTTAGCCACTTAAGCACTTTTGAAAAATTTACCCTGCATCTCTGTTGATTAAATGGCTAACTAATTCAGAATAGCTTGAAGAGACTCATTATTTCAGGTTGATTTTAATAGTTTTTAATAGATTTAAAAGTTTGGAGGCTTATAAGAATCTCCTTAACTTGAATAACTGTGATCACAGCCAGAAACCAGAAATGAACAAAAATTTCAAATTCAGATATTTAATAACTGGAGTAAATTCCCTTCACACAACATAAGTACTTCTTGCTGGTATAGACAGAAGGGGGCTTTTAGCTTTTTATTATGGTATATTGTACTTCTCTTGACATATATGGAATCACAGTCCTTAAACAGGAGACATTTATTAAAGGAAACATCAACAAGCACAGACACAAAGAGGCTTCCACGCAGCTTGAGTTTCAGCTTTGTCTGCCTTGTTTACGAATGACCGCCCTTTATATGGCATTCTATGCAGCACACAGAGTCATCTATTGACTGACTAATATACAGCAAGTAAACATAATTGCAGTATTCTGTAGCCTAAATTGGGCCAAAGCTGCAGTATCCAAGTCATGAAATTGGTGAGCCCAGCAGAGAGGAGCAGGTTTGAGTCCTGCTGCATGAGACTGAGGAAGGTTTTCTTGGGGATAATAGACCACAAAACTGCTCCCGAAGAAGGTAGGAGGCTGGGTTGGACAGCAGTTGATCACTTAAGAGAGAGCTCCATGAGCTTCTAGAGGGGGCTGCCTGCCCACTACCTATCCTAACCCCAAGAGGAGGCCAGACAGAGATGGAGTGGGCCTGGTGGAAGTTTCATAAAGGTTCAGATTATTCATATAAGCAATAGTTTGGAATGCACCTCTAAAATGATGCAAATCTCTGAACTTGTTGAGGTTTGACCATCCCCATAGCTAATCCCACTCAACAGCTGTGATGCAAGAACAAGCACTACAGTGATTCATGTGAGCGAGGGAGACACTGTCGGCAATAAAGTTCACAGGGTTATTTTTTTCCCTTTTGATGAAAGCATGGATAGGTTATGTAAAATAATTCAGCTGGTGCTACACTCATGGGAACATATCACTGATGCATCACTACCATTTTACAACAGGCTTTACAAATGCTATGAGGAAATGGGTATTTTGTTCTTCTGCTTATGGATTTATCTTTCCCACAGATGTTTTAGCCAGATATGAAGTAGGGCTCATATACCCCCACCTTCCTTTTGTCCAGGAATCCCTAGTGTAAACTGGACTTAGTTAGCTAGCCATGCAGAGGTTGGACACTTTTTAACTATTAATGACATGTTGCAAAGATTTATTTAAAATAATGACTGCACATTAAACCCTAAAGGAAGGGGCATGCTACATATGGGCTTAAATATAGCGATCGCTGCTACACTGGGGTAAAATATTTCCTGGCCTTTGTTATATCATATACAGTTTAATTAACCTTTCCCTTTTCAGTAGAATCTTTCATTCAGATTTAGCAACATTTAACTAGCATTTACCAAAAATCCCTCTCATTAGAGACATCCTCCTCAGATTTATTTTTCACAACACAGAGAATAAAAGGTAAATGTTAACAGTGTGCAGATTAATTTAGACCGAGGTTAACCTGAAAAGAACCCTTTTGTCATCCCGTGCTTTCTGGAAAACTACAAAACCCTATTTTTAATACAGTAAATCTTTTCTCTTTTCCCAAAATTTAGTTGACCTTTCAGCTGAGAACAACTTTTGCAATGACTGTCAAACCAAAAGGAGGAGGGAGAACGTGTCTGAAAATAGAGGCTTAGGTGGTGATTTATGCCTGCACTGAAATAGTGTCTGCTACAGAGGCAAGGTGGCTTGTGCCTAGAGATGCTGGGGGATGAATAAGCACCCAGCACAAATTTAGGAAGCCCTCAGTTGTGCTCCTTATGGGCCATTACAGCATCCCAGAATTGCCAGGGTGGAAGAACACCCTAGACATTCTCCCACCTGTTCCTGATATGCCCCATCCCCTGCATCCAGACCTCTTTCTGCTGGGGCCAGGGCCCTCTGTGACCACAGAAGAGGGACAGGACTTTGCTCAGCATTCGTTTGATATTTTCTCCTTATAAGCATTAGTAATTTGATAAATGAGTCTTTTAAAAAGACCTTAAATTAACTGAGTCAGCTCTGGCAAAAGCTGCATTTTGGTTTTCAGCAGATGTCTCTCTGCAATATTGATTGTGTCAGCTTACTAAGTTACACACGTTAAGATGCTAAAAATGATGCATCATAATGTGGCTGGTTACTGGAGCTGTGGGGAAAGCTTTGCCCATAAAGCAAAACTGTCATATATTTTGTTTTCTGCCGAGTTTGTGAAAAGATGGAGTGAAAAAAATCAGCTTTTGTTGCCACATTTTTACCTCATGGACTGACAGTCAAAGGATCAATTCCACTAGCTACAACAGGTTTTCATGAACTGAGTCTTGCCCACGTTATCAGCAGTGCTTATACTTACAATAAAAGAGTTAGAAAGGGAGGGAGAAATTATTTTATAATTAATACACAGCAAATATCCAGAAAATCCACACCCCACATGGAGATCTGGGAGGAGTGTGACATGAGAAGAAGAAGAAGAAAAAGAAAACGTTCTAATCAGGCTCTTAAAATACAAATATCCTTTACAACAAGAGAACAAAAGACAGCTCAGTTAGAAGCTGTTTACAGGACCAGAAGGTGGAAGGCAATAACAGGATTGAAACCAACTTTATGATATATCAGCATATGCACAATGTGCCCATCCTTTTGATGGTGTCATCATTAGTCAGGTGGAGAGCCAGTAGCCTGCTGTCGAAATAAGTCAGTAGGCACTCATCAAGAATATGCAACATAGTCTGACATTGACCGCAGCTGCATTGCGGGTCATTAGAAAATGACCCATTGAAGAGATTGGCTGCACAGTTCCTGTTAGAAACTGGTTCAGAGATGACCAGAGCTGCACTGGCAGATCAAAACCTGGTGGACGGATAGTTGAGTAAGTGAAGAGAGCGTGATTAATGATTGTCATCACTAACCACTCATTGCAACAAGCAGATTCCACCATCATGTCCTGTGGTGGCATAAATGACCATAAAGGGTGTCTAGAAGACAAGCGAGATGACAGGTAGTTGAAGAGGTCTGTGTACAAAGGCAGGTCGCTATTGTCATGAATCTTAGCCAGCAGCATGACAGAGGCCTCCTCATCGCGAATATGGGGCAGTGCTATGTTACTATTGGTATTGGTAGCCATGCCAACAGAGTTGCCTGTGAAGTCCCAGTTACAATACACATAGCTTTGTTACGCTCTACATAGACCAGCCTGCTCTACATAGACCAGACTAACGTGAGACAAGTGTCACCAGATAGGAGTACAGTAATCTGCTGTTGAATAGCAGAGGGCAAGGGCTGATGTTCTAAGTGTCCAGACACTCCCACCCCAGGTTGAATGAGCCATTTGGCTGCCATGTTCCTCAAGCAGTTGTGATATGTTAATGACCTATCCAATGTTACACTGACATAAACCGGATTTGGATCACACTGCCGGCATTGGACGTTGAGGAAAATGTTGAGGAAAATGTTTAACTCTTGGCTTGTGCTTGCATTATGCAGATTAAATCCACTAGAAACCATCTTTAAAAAGCTCGGCTACAGGCACCATCGACTACAATAGTCTGCCATGAGCTTCATATAATCATTCAAGACTTGTCAATTTCTCAGAAGGACTGAGCTTGGTAGCTGCAGCAGATATTGTTGGCATAGATAAACTTGTCTGAGAGCATAGCTGGCAGGTCGTTAATGTACTCATTGAATAATATTGGCAAAAGAACTGAGCTTTGAGGAAGACCGTCGATCTGCCACTGCCAAGAGCTACAGCAGTTGCCCATGTGTACTCTAAACCACCTGTTTCGGAGAAAAAGCTTTACTACTTTGACCACAGAGTTTAAGCAAAAAGCCTCTGCGATAAATAAGCAGTTTGAAAGGTGAAGTGAACATTTATCTTGTGTGACAACCTCAGAGCAGTTAACTGAATTGCACCTCAGCCTTGATTCTGCATGTCCTTGGGTGCCGCACAGCAAGATATTCCAACATAAGTGTGAATGGAAGCTATCTGAGGCTGCAAGCTTGGGTAAGGATAAGGTGCAGTCTTCCATACTAATCAGTAGTAGGCCTCATGCTCCAATGTGCCTGCTTCTGTACTTGTAAGCCTGCAGGGTGGTGAGGAAAAACAGTGGACATGGGTGGAGAACTGGAAACCATCTGTAATGAGGTATTTTTGCCTTTCTAGGCCCCAGTCCTGCAAGCAGCTCTGCATAAGTAAACACCTCCATTTTTGTGGATCCCTGTTGACTTTGATCATTGTATAGTTCACCCATACTAGCAGCTTGCAGGATTGGGGCCTTAGTCCTACTCATTGGCTGGAAAAACTTGGGTGACAGCACACTCATTAATGCAGGATCAAGTTTCTCACAACTCTTTTTACCTTGCACTTAAATGTGTAACACTCTACACACACCAACACTGGAGATCAAGCACCCACAGGCTTTATCTTCAGAAGGAAATAAGTTGTGTGCTTATATTAGAGTCAAGGGAAAGTCCAAGGTAGTTTATAGGTTTCACACAAGTTAGCAGGACAAATTAGAGATTATGGGGAAACCTACAGTTTACCTTGACTTGCCAACTCATGTGAAAATTCAAGCCCCCTTGTCTAATTTTCCTTCCAGTTAGTTGACTCAAGTTAAGATTACACCTTTTTTCCTAGTAAAGATATAGCCAACACGTTAGCTGTAATTTTATTTGGTTTCTTACTTTGATTGTGAAAGTGCCCAGTGTTGTTTCTCTGTTTTAATGCAATTTATTATTATTATGGGTCAAGACAATCTTCTAGGTTTGGATCAACCGTGTTCAGAATCTCCAAGTATAGCAGGTCCAATTTATTTATAGGAAAAACCAGTAATTTACTACTTAAACATCACTAGCCACAGCTGACTGTTCGAGTAGTGTGGATTTTCTTCTGAATTAATCCTGAAAAGACAGCAAAGATTTTAAGAGCTGCAGATTCTGTTCCAGCTCCTGCCTCATCGATGGGGTGGAATTTTCAAATGGGCGGAGGTACTATTGACTGAAAGTTAACGAGAACTTAAATCCCTTAGGAACTTTTGAAAATCCTACCTACAATTGTTTCAATCAGTGAGACTGTGTAAACCCACTGAAAGCAAGGGGGCCAGGTAGGTATCACGGGGAGTCTAATTTGGGGATAAGTATCAATGAGAGCATAATCTGGCCAGTAGGACTTTTATTTCTGTTGATGTTGAGCCAGGTGGGGGGAAAAACAGTTTTATTCTCAAGATTCCAGACTGAGTTTTCTGGGCTTGCACTTAGAAACAAATATATTTTTACTTGTCAACTAAGTACATTTGTCTGGAGTCACTGAGAGACAATAATCATGAAGTCTTAAAGAGTATTGTTAAAGTCACTTTTTGGAGTAAAACTGCATTTTAAGTAGGCTTTGTCCTACTGTTTTCTGGTTACCAACTCAATGCTCCCTTCTTAGGACATCCCTATGATAAAAGGACCATTAAAAGCATTTCCCCCTCCCATGATGGGAAACTGATCAATTAATAATCCATTCTTTCACTTCTCAAAAGAATTACAATCTCTTCCATTCGCCTTTCAGGAAAAACATCACCACCAACAACAACTAAATTACAAACAAATAATAATTTTAAAAAAATGCAGGGTAAAGTCATATGACAGTGACATTCTCTGATAAAGCAGTGACACAGATGAACAACATAAAGAGTCTACTAACTCTTCCCCCTCCTCCTTTGAATTGATTGTTAAAAGATCAAGACACAGAACCATCACAGAGTAAACCAGATCTACAGAATTTTCAGTAGGTGTACCATCTGCACTGAACTAATGCCACCCTAAGCAATCTGCCACCCAGCTGTGCAAAAGGGCTGACAAGCTTTTCGTGACTCAGAATCAGAGTCTTGAGATGGGAATGTGGGTTATTGGCTCCCTGACTCTGTTAAAGAGGAGGATTATTATTATTATTATTCCAACTAGTGCCAGTGGACATGGCCAGCTCCCCAGCTCTCTGTTCATATTGTCTACATTCTGCCAAGTAGCTGGAAAATGCCAACTAAAGCATGCATGTATGCTACTGTTGAAACATCTATCTCTGTTGAATTGCTGAAGGGGACTCCAATCAGTGAAAACTTATCACTTAGAAAACCTATCACAAAATGATGGCCAAATATGTAGCACTTGCTGTACCAGAATGATAGCACTGGCTAATATACAAACATACCCCTGTCTACATACTGCTTATATTTGTTCATCACAGTGAAACCCTGCTAAATGGAATATTCAAAGGAGATCCATACTTGTCTTGGTAAAATCACCTGATGCTGCTACTGATTTACCTCAAAATGTTGCATTGTGAGTTAACACCATACTGCAAGCTACATTCTATCCTATGCACTTTCAGAAACATCAACATTGACTCTTTCAGAGGTCTGTTTAGGTGTTCTTAGGCAGCTTGTACCAGTGCACTTGGTGCACCAGCCTTGAAGAAGGCATAGCATAGTGCAGGTATGTCCAGCCACCACTATGGGCCAATCGAAGAACTATGACAGCCCCTTTCCTCCCATCCTTCCCTGTCCCCTGCAAGCATCTAGTACTCACATGTAGATTACAAAGGTATTCTCTGCATTAGGATTCTGGCTATCCTCTGTGAAACAGTGCAAGAAGGATGGAACCCCTTGGTACCTGTCTCCTCTTGTGCCCTGAGCAAAGTCTTACCAGACTATGGTAGTGATAGATGAGTCTTACATTGGAGTGAGTTGTAATGTGAGCACAGTAAAACCAATTTGAGCAGTTCTTGTTAATGGGCTGCAAATATGACAACAGACCTATACTCTGTGAAGGCACACATTTATTCTGAATCATTAGAATACTCTTTCCAAAGCTAGCACGGTCAGTTATGGGTGGATGGGCTTTTGAGGGTCATGAGTTATCAATCACAGAGTAGTTTATATGAGTATTATGTATTTACCTGAAAAATCAGTTACCACACTGGGAAGAAATAAGCTTGTCCTCACCAGTCACCGGTCTGGAATTCTAAGAGCTACTTGGGAAAAGTCTCTTGGCAAAATTATGACCTTATCCATATGCTTAACTTTACACATCTGAGCAATCCTGTTGAAGTCACAAAGTTTAATATATGTGTAAATTGATTACAAGCTCAGGACGTAACAGTGCTTCAAAATGTTGGTCGACCCAGGATGCTGACTTATGAGGTACAGTGCATTCATTTGCAGCAAGACAGTAACTTTGTTGTAACTACAATGACAATTATGTGGTAACCAGCTTCACTCTCATTGTGCTCTATACTAAACACGCTCAGTGACATTTGGCATAGCTACATCAAAGTTAGTTCATGTCAATTCATTGTGCTTCATGCTATGATGATGGCAGCATTATATGCAGATGGGAACACTTTCTACAGACCCAGCAGGTCATAATTTGTGAGTTGACCTGGACTTTTTGAGTTGACAGATCACTTAGTTACCTGATAAAATACCCGCTTTTAGGCAGTGCAAATAAGGGAATTTTAGTCCAGGGCTTATTGCTATAAATTATTCAGAGAAGAAAGGAGCATGCATGCACCAGCGTGATCTTCCTGGTGATTGCCTAGATTATATGGTTTTGATTTAAAAAAAATACTTAGGTCATAACTGGGAAAGCAATTCCAAAGGTATTAATATAAAAAGATAATAGTTTTACCCTAGGATAAATGTAGTTAGGAGATGAACACATCAGGTAAACACAGCAAGTGTCAAATCTATTATAGACAAAAAAGTAGATGAAGGAATTGAAATAAGGGATTCATTATATTTAGATTACATGGGTGGAAATTTCCTCTCTTGTATGATCTCATGAAATAGGCCAATCTAATAATCTTCCTAGATAATCACAAAAGTACATTGCATTCTGGTTTTACCTTCTCTTACTTGTACAGTTTTCCAGTCCAATGGTTCTTAAAAATGTACACAATTATCTACTTGGCTATCTGAACTAATACATTGGATACAGTCAATCAATTTCTAATTCTGTTTTCGGGGGTAAATTACAATGTCTTTATGCCTTAGCTGTTCACATATGGTATGTGTCCTGGCATAAAGAAAGTGCAAATAAGAAAAGTCAAGTGTGTTCCTGAGAAATGGGGTATCGATCGGCATGCAGTTGTGCGCACAAGGGACTGATCCTGCAGCCATTACATAGGCAAATTCCCATAACTTCAGGCCTCCACATTTCCCTGGTTTCTCATTGTAATATGATAACAGATTCACCATTGGCATTTGTAGCTGAAGTAATCACCTGTATGATGCACTGATGAAAACATTGTGATTAATTTGTACAAGCAGCTATATATGAAACTGCACATTATAATGCATGTGAAATGTGTTATTTGAAAATGTAGCCCCATGAATATAACTTTCTTTATTCTGACTGTGGTTATTTGAAATGATGCCCAGTTCTTTAAAAGAAACTAAGTTAAGGAGAAAGTATCTTTTTCACAATGTGCCTTATATTGTGCACCCACACAGTGGGGATGCTCCCGTACTTTCCCACCCGGGCTACCCACATTGGGGCAGCACTGTGTTGGGAACAGCCCCTACAGGAGTTCTGCTCCCAGTCCAACACAGGTGAGCAAGGGGTGGGCAGACAGATTCAGGAGGTGGATGGAGCTGGATTGTTCAGAACTTGGAAAATGCCAATCTGTATTGCAGTGTTAAGGGTGGTTGTTATTAATATATGCAGTCTGGTAGTACACAAATGCACAAAGACTACCCAAGCATTGTCCTTTGTCCTCCTCATCTCCTTTGGGAAGGCAAGCCCACAAATCCCTCTGCACTGGCCAGTGGAGCTAGGCTCACACAAGGGAGAAAGTGTGCTACAGCCTTCTGCAAAGAGCTGCTCAAGCTCATGCAACTCCACCATCCTTCAAAGATTTATGCCTGACTGAGATTTGTAGAGGTATTTCAACAGATTTTTAAAGGGTCTTAGGCACTAAAGATGCAGAAAAGTGCCAAGTCTGATATTCACAAGAGTTTGTTGAATCCTAATATTTTGGCTGAGGTTTGTGAGGTTGACTTGCTCTCAATCACTTGTTAGTTGCTTTTTGCAACTGTCATTTAAATATTTCCTTTACTCATTCTGTGGCATTTCTCAGCACTCTTGCCTTGCTTTAGAGTGCTCCAAAAGTAACAGTCCCATATAATTTGTATTGTCATCTACAGCTGTTACCTCCATGAGGCATTTCCATAATAAAAGTTTATTCCAAAGACCAAAAGAGTATGACATTTTAATCTCAGCTCCCATACTTCACAGACAATGGTTTGAACTGTTCACCAGAGGTAATTTTAAGTGAGTAGATATGCCAATAGGCAGGCACAAAAATTGTACAGACCTATTGAAAGAAGAACAGCTCCTCCTAGTCCAGGTGAGTGGTTCTTTTCCCCAGGGATTCAAGAAGGACCATCCTTGAAACTATGGCAATCTATTCAGTGCAGTGATACTTTGCATATTTATATATTCAAATGTGAATTGGTGATGTGGTTATTTGGCTCATATTACACATGAAAAAGTAATGTGCCAAAATTATATTCTGATTCTACAATTAATATATTATTTGCCCTTATATATTGACTTTTAGCAGAGGATTTCTAACCACTTTACAACTATTAAGTGATACCACAGTCCTTAATCCATCTGCAAACAATTCACCCAGCACTGAAATTGAGCTATTTCTGGATTAGCAGAATAGAGGAACACTCTACAGTACTGCAGCAGCATGTACCCACAGAGCATTACAAATAGTCCTGCTCCCATCAGTAGTCTTGTTGAAATCAATGGGACTACTCATCTGAGTAAGGACTACTCACATAATCAGAAGGCTGCAGGCTGAGACCCAGAAACAGCAGATGAAGTTGGGGGCAGGGTTGGATTTTGTTAGGCAAATTATACTTATGTGCCTCTGAAATTGGCCCCAACAGCAATTTATGAAAAATGCGATGGGATCCTTGAAGATCACAAGGAGTGAAGACCTTGTTTTTACATTTCTTAGGAAAGGTAGCATCTCCAGCAGTGCAGTGTCCCCTAACTACATGGTACCGTACTGGTGTGGTGCTGACTCAGTGCCACCTATTGAATTACCAGTACTGCTCTCCATTAGATTGAGGGGCACTTTGAAGGACTCATATCCAAGTACTAATCCATCCTAGAGTGTATGAACTGACAAGATCACAGCAGAAAGTAACAAATAAGTCTGAAGATATCTACCATATGCTTCCTGCAAGAACCCATATTTGTTGTATTTAGTTTAATCTCAAGTTAGCTACAGTACCTTACCATATTAGTTCACAAAAGTCACACATCTGATGCTAGGCATACCTGTAGAAATGTATCTCACAAGTTCTTTTAAAGATTGAGCAGAGCTGGATAGATATTGAAATGCTCAAATCTCATGGGGTCTCTGGGGGAACCAATATATAAAATATGTAACGTGACCTGCTTGGTACCTGAAAAAGTGTGCCTCTGATGTTTAGGTATTTGGACATTTTCACAATATTTTGCTGAGATTCAGCATCTCTTTAGGCAACAGTATGGAAAATTGCATTATGCCAAACGCCAGTAATTCGTGTAAACTAGTGTTTCGTATTTTGAACGATAAAATACAGTGTTTTCAAAAAGTCAGGTGTAAGCAAGCTAATATAACTTATTTCCAGGCCTCCAGGTACTGGATTTGGTCCAAATATATGAAAGATGCAAAGCATCTGCTTAGCCAAAACACTTCCTAAATTTGTCTTTTCACCAAATGAGGCCACCTAGAAGATTAAAAGCTTTTTCCTCTTCTCCCTTAAAAAACATAATTACATTCTAATTTAAAACTCTAATTGAGTGCACTTGTATTGGTAAGATATTCATTTTCCCTTTAGGGACAATATTCCTATTAGTCACACAAGCTGTCTAATCATTTCATGGTAAGTCTTTTTTTCAAACCCTATACCTCTGCTACAAATGAGAAAGCAAATGCCTGTCATTTTTAAAAAGAGTATCTCAGTTCTGTCCTTATAATGATCAAATGCTTAAGTTAAAAACAATAAGCCAGATCTTTAGCTGGTGTTCACAGCTTCAATGGACTGATGACAATTTACACCAGCTGCAGATCTGGACCAAAGTGTTTAGAATACAGAAATTCTGAAAGGACTTAAAAGATGGTTATTTTATTCTGTTCAACCTAGATTCTCTCAAAAATGTTTCCTGAATATAAAAACCACAACAATCTATTTTATTATTTAATTATTAGTGTTTATTCATTAATCAACATTTAAAAATGGTTAGCCAAGGTGCATACTACCCAGGCTGTATGATGTACAAAGTAATAGTATGTTTTTTACTGGAGAAGAGATTGTATATCTTCTCAATCTCAAAACAGCATAACATGGGGAAACATTGTCACTGAATCAGAGGGGTAGCTGTGTTAGTCTGAATCTGTAAAAAGCAACAGAGGGTCCTGTGGCACCTTTAAGACTAACAGGAGTATTGGGAGCATAAGCTTTCGTGGGTAAGAACCTCACTTCTTCAGATGCAAGCCTAAGAAGGGAGGTTCTTACCCACGAAAGCTTATGCTCCCAATACTTCTGTTAGTCTTAAAGGTGCTACAGGATCCTCTGTTGATTGTCACTGAACTTTCCTCTGATGGGATTGTTGAGTTCATTTGAGCTCTGATCCCTCAATCAGACCTAGTATTGCAGACTTCTGTGCCACACAGTCCATTGCTGTTATGTAGAATGTAGCTCACTAGTTCTTCCCTTCAATTACTATTGTTTTCTGTGAAACTCCACATAAGTGCAGGGGTCTGCACTAACCAGGCTGAGGCTTTACTAAGTTCTTTATTAAGGTGACACAGTTCATCTGCAACCACAAGGAAATATTAATAATAGAATATTAGTAGACTGCATTGTTTTCTTTGTGCCAAATACCTTTAAAATCTATGTATCCATAATTCCACGACAGTGAAAAGTTTAGATATGTCTTTCTGATTTCTATAGTCAAGAGATGAGTTCTGGCCTCTATATTCATTCCCTGTTCTTTTGAAAAAGAAAAGACATCTTAACATTTAGGAATTATCTTTTATTATTTTCAGTACTATGCCTGGAGGTCTTAATTCATAAACATCATCTTTGTTCTAAGTTTAAAGCTTTTAAGGAGAAACAAACCTAATTACATACAGTATGTAGAAAATTCTGCTCTTAACCACTAATCAGTGGCTTGTGATGCATTTGGATGGAAGGAATTTAAGGCTGTAAAGTGTCATGTTTCTCATCCCTAACTGCATTGACTGCAGGAGTTCCAGGATTTTTGAGTGAAACTAATCATTTAGTTAAATAAAAAAGAAAATTATCTGTCAAGGGTCTTCAAAGCTTTGGAGATCTCACATTTTATTGTGCTTTTCTATTTAAAGACTATGGATGAGTGGGGTAAAAATCAAGAACCCAAATAGTTTTTAGAATAAAAGCCCCAGCTAAGAGATTTTTCTTTAATTCAACACTGATCTATATTCATCTGTAAGAAATCTGAGGTTTTTTGTTGGTGGTGCTTTGATTGTTGTTATTGTTAAAAAAAAAAAGCAAAAAAAAAAAATCCTTTTCAAAAAGCAGATCCTCATGAGGCCAGATCCTCAGCTGGCATAAGATGACATAAACTAGTGTAAATGGAGCTATGCATATTAGGGTGACCAGTTAGCAAGTGTGAAAAATCAGGACGGGAGTGAGGGGGTAATAGGCACCTATATAAGACAAAGCCCCAAAGATCGGGACAGTTCCTATAAAATCAGGACATCTGGTCACCCTAATGCATATTTACACCAGCTGAGGATCCAGCCCAGAATATATCGATAGTTTTCTATCATGCTGCAAGGATGCCAGCAATAGCTATCTCTGTTTGGTCAGATTTAGGGGTATTTGGTCTTATCTTAAATAAGCACATCTGGCAATGAATCTAAACAATATGGTTTGTTTCAGAATCTGAACCCTCCTCACTAGCATATATATGGACCCTGAGGATGTTTAATGCTATTAAGGAAAAATTTCAAGGCTGTAAGAGAGGCTAAAAATGAATAGTATTTTAGATTGTTAGCCCAGGGCTGTAGCATTTAATTGAATTCATAGAATTTCAGCTAAGTAGGCAACTATCTTTCTGACCTGGGGGAGGCCTGGATATATCAATAACATCAGTGTTATTAACAAAGAAGCTAACGTGGCACTAAAGACACATTAGCAAGTTTTATCTTTGTAGGAAAAAAGAATACTCTTGAGTGATGTGACTCCTGATCAGTCATTTACAGCTTACTGTTGTGACCTCATACTCATAGTTCTGCTTGTTTAGCTTTAATTGCTATAATGTATAATTGCCATGTGCTGCATACCATTGCCTATGTTGTCCAATGACCATTTAAAGATGAGCATGCTTAATTAACATTAGAAAATTCTGTCTTTATAGAAACCTTGGACTGATTCAATTCACAAAGAATCATTTGCAGTTTAGTTCTTGTAACACTGTTCAGATGAAAAACGCTGGCCATTTAGAATCATTTGCTAGAGAGCACTGTGTGTTGCTCTATGCTAAGCAACAGGCATTTGGCAGATGAGTGGCAGGGTTTAAACTTTTGCATGGTCATAAATTGGATATTATTGTTGTCTCCAATACCTTCCAGATCACTATCATAAAAAGCTATCAGGGGAATAGTTTAATTTTTACCTGTTAATATGCTCACTTTGGTATGCCTATGGAAGTCAAGAGATGTAGAGTTCAATTAAGTTGATAGAGAATTAATTACCTACTGACCTCACCTCATAGTACATGCTGGGTTGGGAATGTATAGAACAAACTGACAGGTGCTAATTTTCCAGAATACTAGTGACTTCCAGTAGCCTTCCATGAGAAACACTTCATATGCCTAAATACTGTAGCTCACTCCTGTGAGCTGATGTAATTGAGTAATGATGATGATGCCTCTACTCCCCATTGGGTTCAAACTCTATTACTGGTGGTCTTAAAGAATTACTGTCCTCACCAAAAAGAACAGGAGTACTTGTGGCACCTTAGAGACTAACAAATTTATTTGAGCATAAGCTTTCGTGGGCTACAGCCTACTTCATCAGATGCATGTAGTGGAAAATACAGTAGGAAGATATATATATACACAGAGAACATGAAACAATGGATGTTACCATACACACTATAAGGAGAGTGATCAGTTAAGTTGAGCTTTTATCAGCAGGAGAGAAAAAAAACTGTTTGTAGTGGTAATGAAAATGGCCCATTTCCAGCAATTGACAAGGAGATATGAGGAACTGCTGGGGGTGAGGGGAGGAAATAAGCATGGGAAAATAGTTTACTTTGTATAATGGCCCATCCATTCCCAGTCTTTGTCCAAGCCTAATTTAATGGTGTCCAATTTGCAAATTAATTCCAATTCCATCATGTGCGAGCAATGCCCCTCTGCCCTGTACATTGGCCAAACCAGACAGTCTCTACGTAAAAGAATAAATGGACACAAATCAGACATCAAGAATTATAATATTCAAAAACCAGTTGGAGAACACTTCAATCTCCCTGGCCACTCGATTACGGACCTAAAAGTCGCAATATTACAAGAAAAAAAACTTCAAAAACAGATTCCAACGAGAGACTGCTGAACTGGAATTAAGAATTAAGTACTCCTGTTCTTTTTGCGGATACAGACTAACACGGCTGCTGCTCTGAAACCAAGGATTTGAGAGACTGCATCAAAGAAACAATTGAGGAAGAAGTTACAGAGATGTTCCCAAAAAGCTATCCTCACTCCTGTGATTCCAGTCTTAGAAGAAGGCTCCAGGCTTTTTAAAATCTCCTGCAGAAGAATCTATTAGGAAAGGTCACTGTTTTTTTGACGAAGGATATGCCTGCGAATGAGATATTTAGACATGATTGTGAGATGTAGGTTTCGTTTTAGAAATACACTGTTGCTTTGAACTATGGAATATAATTGGTGCGTACAATAACTGCACAGTGGGTATCTCTCAAGACAACAGGCTTAATTTTTACCTGTGAACTTGATCCATTTGGAATTCTAAAGAAGCCATCAAAGGCAGCTGCTGTTGGTATAGTTGATGGAGAATCTATCACTGATTGGGCAGTAGAGACATAAATAGACAAGTGCTCACTTTTCCCTAATGTGTCTCACTTTCATGTATTCTTTTTGGTCCAGAAGTTTTGTTTACTTTTACAATAATTTTTAAAAGCAGAATAAATTGCATTATTTGTTGTTGAGAGTTTTGGGGGGAATGTTTTTAGGGAGAAACAAACTCCATTTTTCTTATCCTTGTTGTATAGTTTGTGTTTAACAATGAACTGTTTCTATAAGTTGTCAATATCAGTAGTAGTTTATGGAGGGTCATTTTCTCATTACATTAGCATCAATGGACTCATGATAAATGACTTGGCAGTTAGCTCTGTTATACTGGTACCAAATCTCTTCTCAACCACACAACTCTCAATGGATTCAGTGCACTTGATTAGGTTTTATTTATCTCTGTTGTGATACTCTAGAAATGTGCTCTATACACCTTTAGCTTGTATTTGAAATGTCTTTGAGATGTAATCCTTGTTCATTATACAAGGGACTGCATCCTCTTTCATCGTTAAGCTTATTGGAAGAAATTAAGTCATTGTAGATATGTCACGATGCACAAATAACTATATGGGAGTTATGCCGTAAAACCCTGCTTATTCTTTCTGCATAACAGAATTAATGATATGATGATTCAGGATATAATTTATAATTTGCTTTAAAATAAATAGGATATTTAGCCATACTGAGCAAAACTCATCCCACTGAAGTCAAATGGACTTAAACAAAATTGTTTGGCCCAGTTTCTTCTTTTCATTCATGTGAGTTAAATGGCCATGCATTTTTATATTGACTATATTTGAAACCTGATGGAACATCAGTTATGTGATATTCAAAGTCAGCAGACAGTACACAGGAGATGTGAGGCCGGAGACAGTGTGACCTCATGTGAATCATTCAACTTTCCTGCACTTCAGCCGCCCTAGTAAGAAAATGGCAATAATTTTGTCTACCTACTTTTGTAAAGTAGTTTGAAATCTTTGGATAAAAAGAGCTTTCTTTACGTACTGTTTATATTATTATTCAGTATGATAATCGCAGTTGCCATCTCCTTTAATTATAGCGTAGAACACTCTGTTATTGTTCTTCCAGATGACAAACTAGGACTTGTGGATCAACATCGACATTGCAAAACAGCCCCATGTAAGTTGGTTGCTAAAATATTATTGCTTATGCAGAGCCATAGGCTGAATTATGTCTTGCTAACATTGGTTTCAACGTTACCCTTTTTTGTGTTTATGATCAATGCACACACCAGTTACATTTCTTGTGGTAGATTGTAGATATTTGCAAGGATTTAGCAAATATTTTATGCTAACAATTTTCAGTCTGTGGGTTTTTCATAAAATATTTGCTTTGACCATTTGTTATTCATGGTGGTTACCTAAGTAACATGTGACTGTTTCGGTTCCCTGGGTGAATTGGACTGAAACAGAAGAATAATGAGTGCAAAATAGCACATGATAAACAATTGTACTTTCTGGATGGATTTTTAGGCAAACAGTCATTACTGCTAAAATTTGTGAAGCAAACAATGAATAGTAGAACAAATGACAGCAAATCGAATGTATTGCTTTTATTCATGAAAATATTTGTGGATCACTTTTGTGTGTGGTGCGCGTGTGTTTTAATTGATGAGCTCTACTTACAGATCATTTCTTTTCTGAAATGACTTGGATACATTCAGATACCTGTTGTCATTTCTTTCTTTCTGTCTATAAAAGTTGAAAGAGCTATGTTAGTCCCATTTATTTTGCAATCTTAGCTTACAACTCTGCCCAGTGTTGACATATTGGTGTATTGCATCCACTCATCACCTGAATATTAACTAGGGCTGTCATGCAATTAAAAAAATAATTGATTAATCGCATGATTAAAAAAATAATTGTGATTAATTGTGTGATTAATCGCACTGTTAAACAATAATAGAATACCATTTATTTAAATATTTTGGATATTTTCTACATTTTCAAATATATTGATTTCAATTACAACACAGAATACAAAGTGTACAGTGCTCATTTTATATTTATTTTTGATTACAAATATTTGTGCTATAAATTTATAAATAAAAGAAATAGTATTTTTCAATTCACCTCATACAAGTACTATCATACAATCTCTTTATTATGAAAGTTGAACTTACAAATGTAGAATTATGTACAAAATAACTGCATTCAAAAATAAAACCAGGTAAAACTTTAGAGTCTACAAATCCACTCAGTTCAGTCAGTCACTCAGACAAACAAGTTTGTTTACATTTGCAGGAGATAATGCTGCCCACTTCTTGTTTACAATGTCACCTGAAGGTGAGAACAGGTATTCACATGGCACTGTGATATTTACGTGCCAGATGCATTAAAGATTTATATGTGCCTTCATACTTCAACCAGCATTCCAAAGGACATGAGTCCATGCTAATGAGGGGTTCTGCTTGATAATGATCCAAAGCAGTGCAGACTGACGCATGTTCACCTTAATAATCTGAGTCAGATGGCACCAGCAGAAGGTTGATTTTCCTTTTTGGTGGTTCGGGTTCTGTAGTTTCCACATCAGAGTGTTGCTGATTTAAGACTTCTGAAAGCATGCGCCACACCTCATCCCTCTCAGATTTTGGAAGGCACTTCAGGTTCTTAAACCTTGAGTTGAGTACTGTAGCTATCTTTAAAAATCATACATTGGTACCTCCTTTTGCGTTTTGTCAAATCTGCAGTCAAAGTGTACTTAACACGAACAACATGTGCTGGGTCACCATCCGAGAATGCTATAACATGAAATATATGGCAGATTGGGTAAAACAGAGCAGGAGACATACGATTTTCCCCCAAGGAGTTCAGTCACAAATTTAATAAATACATTATTTTTTTAATGAGCGTTATCAACATGGAAGCATGTCCTCTGGAATGGTGGCTGAAGCATGAAGGGACATACAAATGTTTAGCATATCTGGCACGTAAATACCTTGCAATGCCGGCTACAAAATGCCTGTTCTCACGTTCAGGTGACATTGTAAATAAGAAGCGGGCAGCATTATCTCCCATAAATGTAAACAAACATGTTTTTTCTTATGATTGGCTAAACAAGAAGTAGGACTGAGTGGATTTGAGGGCTCTAAAGTTTTCCATTGTTTTGTTTTTGAGCGCAGTTACGTAACAAATAAAATCTACATTTGTAAATCTACGTTGTATTCTGTGTTGTAATTGAAATCAATATATTTGAAAATGTAGAAAAACATCCACAAATATTTAATACATTTCAATGGGTATTTTATTGTTTAACAGTGTGATTAAAACTGCGATTAATCACAATTAATTTTTTAAATCACGATTAATTTTTTTGAGTTAATAGCGTGAGTTAACTGCGATTAATCGTCAGCCCCAATTAATACCCCTCTTGACTTTTCAAACAAAAACAATCTGGTTCACTAGATAATTTAAATTACTCACTCCCACCATGTCTGATTCAGCTGGCATATTAACTTATGTATTGATACTTTTCATACCTTTTGAATGAAACCAGGCTGACGAAGTTATTAACTTTTTTGAGACCATCAGTAGGGCTTTTTAAAAAAAAAACTGTTTGCAAGGTACAATATTTGTTATAAAAATGCAGTTCAGCCAGTTGTCTGATTTTTCTACTTGATCTCCAGCTAGTCAATAACAATGCCAAAAAGCATGACTATGATTACTAATTCAATTTTCTTTTTCCAGTCACAAACCAATCTGAGATTCTAATTTCTGCCGAACAGCTATATTACTGAATTCCTGAAGAGGCTCACTGTCTTTTCATGTAATTCATACTCATGCAAAATAATGCACCACATTTTGACAAGCCAAGCAGTCAAAAGCTCGAAGAAATTAAATAAGACTGATGAATAATGGTTTGGAGAAGCACGGTTTAATAATCTTTCTACGAGGTTTCTTCAGCAAAAAATCTGAGTTGATGAAAACCAGCCTGCTCTTCTTTTAAACATATTTAGCCAAACCCTGAAGCCCTTACTCGATGATAACTCCCATTCACTTCAATGGCAGTTTGGAATAAGTATATCTGGAATGGGCCCATTGATTCTGTTCAGCATGATAAAAGAAGTGGCATCAGATCAAGCTAACTGTCAATTTAGCTCACTTGCCTCTGTTAGCTCTCCCTTTTATGGTCTTACTATGTTATATAATTTCAACCTATTTTATCTAAATTAGGAAAAAGCTCCTTAAAGTCCAGTCTCATCACTAACCTTTAACATCTCTTCTCAGAAAGAAAAATTCAGTTGCTTTCATATTCAAGAGATTTAATATATAATAAAATCAAATAGCTCTGACCAACTGCTTGTTCTAGTTACTGTTTGTCTGACCTCAGGATTTCTTGGGCAGGAGGTGGACAGATTCTGAATCTCTAATGTTTGTCACCTCTTACTCCTTTGAAATTGTTCTGGGTCAGTTTTATCAATATTAAATTTCCTTATGACTTTCTAGTAGTTTTTCAGCATAAAATCTAACTGGATGTTGAGCAAAATTGAATATATTTATTACTTAATTGTTATTGAGTATATTTGTAAAATTTCAGGAATTGTTTACTTTTAAAATTTATTTTCCTAGTATCATGTGACATTTGAAAATCTATTCCCATCCAGTAATGAGTGTATCTTCTGTTACATATTTGCTCCATTAACTCAAATGCCGATATGAAAAGCCATAAAACAATCCCCAATATCTGCTACAAAAATGTTTTCTTGCTTTCCTCATCCTTCCTGCCTCTTTTCTAGGGAAGCCTGATCCAAAGCCTATTGAAGTCGATGGGAGTCTTTCCACTGGCTTCAGTGGTTTCAATCAGGCCCTGAGTGCACAGTACATGGGATAATGAGTGACATTACATTTGGGATCATAGTGTGGTTATTTTCCTAATGAGAGAATCCTCGACAACACACCAACCAGATTCAAATTCAGCTCTCAACCATTGTAAATTGATATTGTTCCATTGGCTTTAATGGAAGTATGCCAATTCACACCAGTTGAGAATCTTCTCTGTAATTATACTCCTGGGGAAGAACACTGTCACTTTAACAACACAAGTTGCCCGCAATAAAGATATGGCTGGTACATGATATTTCTATAAATAACAGATGAACCTTGAAATTTATTGTCTTTTTAAAAAAAAGAAATATTACAATTTGTAAGACGGAGAAGAATGATGTGACATAGAACAAGGGACTCACAGTGCAGCTATATGAGAAAGAAGAGAAATTAAAATAGAATAAACTGATTTATAGGCAAGTGTTTTTGACTGTGCAGTCAGATCTAGTAATGCATGTTTAATTTAAAGTAAACTGGAGTTTACAAGTGAATTCCGAATCCTAATCAGATCTGACAATGTGGCATATTAATCCTCTATTGTAGGCTAACTGATCACAAATGGAGTGTGGGAGTATAAAATAAGGGCCTGATTCTATCAATAATGCAGGCATACAAGTATCCATAGTCTGATTTGAAAAAAAACATACCAAATCCATCTGACTCTGACAGCAGAATTCCTGGGCTTTTGTGCCAAGACTAAGGCCTTGTCTACACTACGAGAGTAGTTCGAATTTACTTGCATCGAATTTTTGGAATCGATATTGCAAAGTCGAACGTCTGTGTCCACACTAAGGACAGTAATTCGACTTTGTGAGTCCACACTAACGGTGAAAGCGTCGACATTCGAAGCAGTGCACTGTGGTCAGCTATCCCACAGTTCCCGCAGTCCCCTCTGCCCATTGGAATTCTGGGTGTAGCCGGCAATGCCTTCTGGGTAACAAAATGTGTCGAGGGTGCTTTTGGGTAACTGTCGTCATCCGTCCATCACTCCCGCCCTCCCTCCCTGAAAGCGCCGGCGGGAAATCAGTTCGCGCACTTTTCCAGTCATTGACAGCGCGGATGCCACAGCACTGCGAGCATGGAGCACGCTGCGACCATCGCTGCAGTTGTGGCCGCTCTCAACGCCTCGCAGCTTATCATACACCTTTCCCTGAGGCAGATGCAGAAAAGTCAGGCGAGGAGGCTACGGCACCGCGGTGATGTCCTGAAGTCTGAGAGTAGCACAGACCTCTCAGAAAGCAGGGGACCCAGCGCCGAGGACATCACGATGGCAATGGGTCATGTTGATGCCGTGGAACGGCGATTCTGGGCACGGGAAACAAGCACTGAGTGGTGGGACCGCATAGTGCTGCAGGTCTGGGATGAATCCCAGTGGCTGCGAAACTTTCGCATGCGGAAGGGAACTTTCCTGGAACTTTGTGAGTTGCTGTCCCCTGCCCTGAAGCGCAATGACACCCGGTTGCGAGCTGCACTGAGTGTACAGAAGCGAGTGGCCATAGCCCTCTGGAAGCTTGCAACGCCAGACAGCTACCGGTCAGTCGCGAACCAGTTCGGGGTGGGCAAATCTACCGTGGGGGTTGTTGTGATGCAAGTAGCCAAGGCAATCGTTGATGTACTGCTGCCAAAGGTAGTGACCCTGGGAAACGTGGAGGCGATCATAGATGGCTTCGCAGCGATGGGATTCCCAAACTGCGGTGGGGCCATAGATGGAACTCACATCCCTATCCTGGCACCGGACCACCAGGCCAGCCAGTACATTAACAGAAAGGGCTACTTTTCCATGGTGCTGCAAGCACTGGTGGACCACAGGGGACGTTTTACCAACATCTACGTGGGATGGCCGGGCAAGGTTCATGACGCTCGTGTTTTCAGGAACTCTGGTCTGTTTAGACGGCTGCAACAAGGTATTTACTTCCCGGACCACAAAATAACTGTTGGGGATGTGGAGATGCCTATAGTCATCCTCGGGGACCCAGCCTACCCGCTAATGCCCTGGCTCATGAAGCCCTATACTGGCGCCCTGGACACTGAAAAAGAACTCTTCAACTACCGGCTGAGCAAGTGCAGAATGGTGGTGGAGTGTGCTTTTGGCCGTCTCAAGGGGAGATGGAGAAGCTTGATGACTCGCTGTGATCTCAGCGAAACCAATATCCCCATTGTTATAGCAGCTTGCTGTGTGCTCCACAATCTCTGTGAGAGCAAGGGGGAGACCTTTATGGCGGGGTGGGAGGTTGATGAAAATAGCCTGGCTGCTGATTACGCTCAGCCAGACAGCCGGGCGATTAGAAGAGACCTGCGGGAAGCGCTGTGCATCCGGGAGGCTTTGAAAGCAAAGTTCCTGAGTGAGCAGGGTAACCTGTGACTTTTAAGTTTGTGTACAGAGAAGCTGAACCTGCCCCCCTTTCTTTACCCAGTTAATGTTGACTATCCTACCCAGTTACATACCCCCTTCACCCCCTTCCAACACACGTTTCGAAATAAAAATAGTTCTACTTTGTTAATGCACACCGTTTTTTTTAATACTGTTTTCGCGGGAATTTTTTAAAACTGGGACGCAGACTGTGGTGCGGAGCGGGTGTAGTGTAGTGACGCGAATGAAGCTTCTAAACTCAAGGATTGACGGGCTCCGCTGCGGTGGGATGGTTGTTTCAACGGAGCCTGTCACCCCTCCTGATCGGGACTGTGTGTATGGGGGGGCTATGTGACTTTGTGGCAGGGGGAGGACGATTACAGATCCCCTGCTGCATGGCTCTGTGATCCTGCATAAGGACTGCCGCTTAAGATCTGTAACTGCCCTCCCCCGCCACAAAGTCACAGAGCAACCCACCCCCCACCACATAACATGAAAACAACCTCCCAGACTAACCAGGGTAACTAGTCACTGCATCACTGCACTGTGTATGTGCCCTGCTGCTGTGCCTGCCCCCGCCTATGTACCCTGCCAAAGGTGACTGTCCTGTCCAATTACCAACCCCCTTTCCCCTCCTCCTCCAAAAGAACATGATTGAAACAGTAGTTAACATGAACGTATTTTTTATTATCAACTACACATGGAACTGGGAGGTGAAACTTGGACGGGGGCTTGTGTCAGGCGGGAAGGAAAGAACTTTTCAAGTTTTGGGGAATGAGAGCCTTCTGCTACTAGAGCTCTCTGCAGGGGTGGAGTGAGAGTTAGCAGGGACTCTGCCGCCTCTCCTTCTTTGCACTTTGGGTGAGGTGGGTATGGGACTTGGTGGCGGGGGAGGGCGGTTAGAGATGGACTGCAGCGGGGCTCTGTCCTCCTGCCTCCGTTCCTGCAGAACATCCACAAGGCGCCGGAGCGTGTCTGTTTGCTCCCTCAGTAGTCCAAGCAGCGTTTGAGTCGCCTGCTGGTCTTCCTGCCGCCACCTCTCCTCCCGATCCATGTTTGCTTGCTGCATTTGGGTCAATTTCTCCCGCCACTGGGTCTGCTGTGCTGCCTGGGCTTGGGAACAGGCCATAAGTTCAGAGAACATGTCCTCCCGTGTCCTCTTCTTCCTATGCCTAATCTTCGCTAGCCTCTGGGAGTGTGATGCCAGGCTAGGTTGTGAGACAGTCGCAGATGTGGCTGTGGGAATGGGAAAAAGGGAGTGAATTCCTCAGAAAGATAAATGTAGTTGTGAACAAAGAACATAGTCTTTCTCTGTGAACAAGACCATGCACAGCACCTATCACATGCGCACTCAGCACAAGGTCGAATTCTCGGCCTTCGCATTCAGTGCCTGGGGTCTTCCACAGCACATTTGAGAAGCGGGGCAGCACAACGGAATTTCTGTTGCAGGCAGACATGGTAAGCCGTAGACTTGTGGCAGTTTAAAACTTTTATATTACCACTGGCCTCATTTCACATTTAAAGCAATGTCAGTACCTGCTGCCAGCAATCCGGCAAGCAGGAACTCTGCCCCTGTCCCACCCCCTCGCGGCTGTCCCCAGGAACGATCCCTTTCGGCAGCCCCTCTCCCGCCTCCACCGCGTGGCTGCAAACCAGCGGTTACAGTTCTGTAAAGGAACGAGCAAGCAGTCCCAACACTAACATTCCCCTACCTAATTCAAAGCAGGTCACCATGGGCGACATCACCCTGATGAGGATCTCTGACAGCGAGAGAGAGAGAATGCTCCGGGAAAGCCTCCAAAGACCAGGGCCGTATGCCGCCCTGCTGTGCAGAGCAATGATTCCCGAGTACTTGCTAGTCTCGTGGCGCGGCAACGTGTCGTACTTCGGAGGACCCAATAAGGCCGCTCTCCCCAGGAACCTCATGCAACGGCTTTCCAATTACCTCCAGGAGAGCTTCATCGAGATGTCCCGGGAGGATTACTGCTCTATCCCTGCACATATAGACCGCATCTTACTCTAGCTGCAGTAGCAGGGACTAAACAGTAGAGCGGCTTGGGCAGGACAATCACGGAAAACCGGACATTGCTAGATTTTTTTTCAAAACTTGCACTGCCCATGACTGAACCGTTAAGTGCCTAGGGCAAACTAATCATGAACAACCCATTCTTTTAATTGTTAATATTCCTGTTCTGTTAAAAATAAATGTTTAGATGTTTACAACACTTACTGGATGATCCTTCACCAGATTCTGTGTCCGGGGTAACGGCTGGGGAGGGTTGGTAGGGGATCTCTGTAAGGGTGATGAAGAGATCCTGGCTGTCGGGGAAATCAGCGTTGTGAGCGCTGCCGACTGCCTCGTCCTCCTTATCTCCTTCCTCATCTTCCCCGTCCGCTAACATGTGCGAGGAACCGGCCGTGGACAATATCCCATCCTCAGAGTCCACGGTCAGTGGTGGGGTAGTGGTGGCGGCCGCACCGAGGATGGAATGCAGTGCCTCATAGAAACGGGATGTCTGGGGATGGGATCCGGAGCGTCCGTTTGCCTCTTTGGTCTTCTGGTAGCCTTGTCTCAGCTCCTTGATTTTCACGCGGCACTGCGTTACATCCCGGCTGTATCCTCTCTCTGCCATGTCTTTAGAGATCTTCTCATAGATCTTTGCATTCCGTTTCTTGGAGCGCAGCTCAGAAAGCACGGACTCATCGCCCCACACAGCGATGAGATCCAATACTTCCCGATCAGTCCATGCTGGGGCCCTCTTTCTATTCACAGACTGCACGGCCATCACTGCTGGAGAGCTCTGCATCGTTGCCAGTGCTGCTGTGATCGCCACGATGTCCAGACAGGAAATGAGATTCAAACTGGCCAGACAGGAAAAGGAATTCAAATTCAAATTTTCCCGGGGCTTTTCCTGTGTGGCTGGTCAGAGCATCCGAGCTCGTACTGCTGTCCAGAGCGTCAACAGAGTGGTGCACTGTGGGATAGCTCCCGGAGCTATTAGCGTCGATTTCCATCCACACCTAGCCTAATTCGACATGGCCATGTCGAATTTAGCACTACTCCCCTCGTCGGGGAGGAGTACAGAAGTCGAATTAAAGAGACCTCTATGTCGAACTAAATAGCATCGCAGTGTGGACGGGTGCAGGGTTAATTCGATGTAATGGCGCTAACTTCGACATAAACGCCTAGTGTAGACCAGGCCTAAGAGAATACTCCCACACAACTGGAAGTACAAATCATTGATAGCCTCCATTCTGGTTGCATACAATTTCACTCTGTGTCTTAAAATAAAAAGCCCTCCCATTAATTTATTATCTTATGTAATCATGAAGGGTTCAAAGAATGGTTTGTCCTTGTGAGGCTCCTAAAGGTTGCATTGGGTATTCTTGAACTAACCAGAGTTATTATTTATGGAACAGATCTATTACTGTGCCACATAGTTTCTTCTTAAAAGTCCTCCCTTTTTCCTGTTGTGTACTATATACATACTGTTCACAAACTAAGCTCTGTCAAAATATTTTCTTCAGAGATATGATGGGGAGGGTGAGTAGCTTGAAAAGGGAGAATTCAGTTGCTGAATTTCTTTGCAACATCTACGTTCTTAAGCTTCTAAGTACTAGAAAGCTATTTATACAGTTGAAAGATAGTTGGGAGGAAGGAAGAAAAGGACAGACAGTGATTAAAAAGACACAACACAACACCCCCCCCACACACACACACACACAAACACGCAACTCCATACACAACAAGAGGAAAATGAGATTCCAGGCGGATGTACTGATAGCTGTAATATGTGTATCCATGTAAAGAAAACATCATATAAAGTGTGATACTGCTTGTTTCACTGAGTGAAGTTAAATTTCTGTGAAAATTTGGAGGAAAATACTTCATTAGAAAGCATACAAATTCTTTGCTCTTAATTACTTTAATGGATTGCAATATGCAGATTTGTCCTCAGCATTATTTTGTTATGTCAACTTACATCTGTGTGGTAATGTCTTTTTTTCCCTTTTTTTGGCAGATGTGTCCAAACAGTTATGTTTAAAGAAGCATGAGCACTTGGAGGCTAGCTAACTGAGTAACAATGGCAGAAACTACCTGGGTAGCTGAACTTAACACTCATTAAAATAAATATTTCTTTATATAAATGTAGGTGTGAAACTAGGGCAAGGACAGCCCATGCAGAGCTTCAGTTACACCAATGGTACTTGGGCACAAGAATCTGCCTGGGAAGGTCATATTATAGTACTGGGCAGGGCCTCTATGTAAGATATTGTGCAATGGATTGCAACAACAAACAACCAGAGTCTGAAGGGAGACACAGGCTGAAGGGAGAACAAAGTTAATATGACAAGGAAAGGGTCTGTTGTATCTCCATGTCTTAGGTTTGGATTAAGTGTTCCTCTAAAACTTGTTCCTAAAAACTACCCAGTAGCTTCTATATATGCTACACTTAGTTGGATTCCACCCACTGTTGTATTTCTGTCCCTAGAGACAACTGAGAAAGATAGAGGAAAAAAGGCTTGGGGGTTCAGCGGTTAACCACAGTTTTCTCTTTTTCCATATAACATAACATATCCCTTCAGAATAAATACATCTTTATTCACCATTCCAAAGTGCACGCTCAAAGTATGGTCATTTTAAGACAAATTGTACCTTCCAAGATTTTTTCTAAAAGCTTAAAATAGCAAATAGTATTCCAGTGACATGCTGTTATTATTAAGGTTATAAAGTACATTCCTATTAAAAATCAATACAGGATAAAATTGGGTAAGAAGGGCTTGTTCCAAGAAGGTTTAAAGGGATTATGATTTTGTTTTTAAATCAAGCCCTTTCTAAATTGGGAAAATGCAGCCTGCCTTCCAGCTGTGGATCCTGCTTCCACTCCTGAAAACAAAATGGAAGAAAATTGTTTCAGTTAGGCCTGGGGAATATTCCTAGTGAAACTTGAACGTGCTTAATCTGCTGAAATCAATGGAACGTTTTCCAGCGACTTAATTGAGCTTTAGATCAGACCCAAACAGAGCTCTTATTTTAGATTCACTTTGTTTTGCAAATAGGTGGGGCATCCTGCGAACTACCTTTCCCTAACCAGCCAGGTGGGCTCCTTTTATCTCACTGTGTTAATTCCTGGCATAACCACTTTACTAGCGGCTCCATGAAGTTGTGTTGGCCGTCTCCAACTGGCTGCCCCTGTTGATGATGGGTGCTCTGGGGGCTACAAAGCAGGGCCACGCAACCCCCCAATCCCAAGGATTTTGTGGAAGCCAGGGTCATCAGAAGGTCCCCAAAATGGGCTCTGCACTAATCCCAGGGTCAGTGAACTACCTGGGTAATCCTCAGGGTTCTCTGGAACTCTGTGCTAAGAAGTGTCATGTTAAGAACTGTATCTAAAGAGCCATACACAACAAAAAAGAAGTTGCATTGATCCTGCACAACCCAAGAGTTATGATGCATATTCTAAAGCACTGTTTATTGGCACCTTATTCATTAACTATTTGCATGTATACAGACATCTGATTTATAGATCATTTTTGTAGCATACAGGCCAGCTTTATCTCCTATCAGGCAGATTCTGATGGTCCTCTAGGTATCACACAAAGTATTATCCGTACCTGATTTTCATATAGATCTGATTGTCTGCAGAGGCTGAGTATTTCATTTTCTCATTGCCATCTCTGGAGATCATATGGATGTTAGGCCTCTTCTTGGACCTTTCCAAAGATCCTTGGGAAATGGTCAGTGGGCATCTCCTGAAGATCCTGCGGAGGAAGCCTCAGTGAGATGGGATGAGGCACTGGGTCTCTCTGAAGTGACCAAAGACGATTAACCCAGGGAAAATATGCTGAGCATGTCTGGAGTGGAATATATCCCACATATGAAGTAAATCTGAAAGGGAGAGCTCACAGCTAACCACTGTACACTGAATTGCAGGCTGTGAATCTCAGACCCAGCCTTTGCACTTCTGTAATTGTAACTGTTTTAAAATACTCTTGTATTATTTATTCTCCAATCAAGAATATTGGCAGTCACATTACACTGAAGTTTGACCCAATTATCTGTCATTTTCTGTCTGTCAATTTTAAAAAAATGAATTTGGTTTGTATGTCATGTGCCTGACATTTTTTTTTACATTGAAATCTATATTTATTTTTTCCTTTTGGAAATTATTGCATAAAGAGTTATGAAACCCATTGAAATATTGGAAAATGGATTATGTAAATGTCATCAAGCTTTTTACATTGCATGCAATGAGCTGCTGAATTCTTCAATTGTATCCGCTATAATCACGGTAAATTCTCCACTCACTTCTTGACATATTTCCCCATAAAAACATAATCATGGCTAAAGCTGTGAGTCTGTCACTGAAGTCTTGGATTCTATGACTTTCTGCAACCTTCGTGACTTCTGCAGTGGCCGGTGCAACTGACCCCAGGGCCACCCAGGTAGCTCGGGCAGTCTTGGGCCACTGAGTGTTTCCCTACCTCAGCAGCAGTGGCGGTCTCGGGCTGCATCCCCACCCCTCCTGGAGCACCAGCATCAGTCTAGGGCTGCACATCGTTCCCCCCCCGCCCAGCGCCAGAGGCAGTCCTAGGCTGTGTGCCGCCACCCTCCACCCCCCCACCCGCCCTGCCAGAGCACCAGCGGTGCAGTGGTCCCGGGACACATGCCACCCTCCCTCCCCCTGGAGCACCAGCAGTGGCCCTGGGCTGCCCCCCAGGGCCAGAGCACTCACGGCGGCCCTAGAACCTCCCTCCAGAGCAACCAAGATTTAGTCCTGGGGTATATAGTATAAGTCATGGACAAGTCACGGGCCATGAATTTTTGTTTACTGCCCGTGACCTGTCCAGGACTTTTACTAAAAGTACCCATGACTAAATCTTAGCCTTAATCATGGCCTTGAAACCTGAATATATGAGACAAAGCTACAATTGTGAGAAATACAATGTTTAATGAAGTCATTCATGCCTGGTTAATGAATTACATCGAATTGTCAATTATGTTCCTCTTTATATCTGCCCTTAGATTGTGAGCAGAGCCCATCTTTCTTGAGTGTTTGGAAAACATGTAGTGGGTAAATAAATAAGACAGTAATAATTATTAATGATTTGTGTCTTTATGGGAAGCATTATTTGATTTTGTATTACTGTTCAATACTGAATTAGGCATATTTTATGAGAAAGAGGGAAATAATTTAGCTAATGGATATTTTAATATTTAGCTGAGAGGCACAAACAATGATACATGATATGAACTTAAACGGCGCAAATGTGGTTTCCTGGAAAAAGTTCAAGTTGAGTACTGAGCCTGCGTAAATTGTTCATCTGGATTTGTAAGTGGTATATCCTGGATAGCTCCTGCCAATTTATCTTCTGAGCATATATTACAAAAGATACAATAAACATCATAAGTCAATGTAACTAAAGCTCATTTGGAATAATTCAGTCCAGTCTTGGAGGGAGGGAGGAAAGAAGAAGCAGAAGAAAGAAAACAGCAATGAATTTAGTGCTAGTGAAATATGCCAGACTGAAACCCCTTGATATGGCAGTCCTCTTTTCAACTATAGAACAGACACAACAAACCCCATAGCATGCCAAGCTTTCCCACACTGCTCAAAATGTTCCCCAGCCCTTTCTGGAGAGATCCCCCCTTACAAGGTCAGTTCATTCTCAATGCTTGACTTCATGCCTGACATTGCCAAAAGTATGACAAATTTGTACAAATTATAGTGCTTTTCATGATGTGGTCACTATCCATTAGAAACCACCAATTCATTTCACATAGGTGGCTAACTAGCTGCCAGATATTACCTGCTAGACACTACCAATATGGACTTAACCGGCATCCTAAAGCCAACAGGCTCTTTAGCCCATTTTCCCCGTCAGCCATACACTTTCGCCAATCCTTTCAATTATATTTTATATAAATGTAGGCAAGTTCTTACAATTTGCTAAGCCTGTGCTTGAGACACCTGGAAACAAGATAGCTGTGGGCTTACATCATTATTGGTAGGTCACCAACAACACTGCAGAATGAAAATTAGATGCTTCGCTTGTGTTCAAAGTTCAATGGAACGATTATATATGGTACATATATTATATATTTTGGGTTGTTTTGACAAAATTAAAATGTTTTATTTTAATTTTGACCATTTTAAAATGTTTTTTATTTAAAACAAAACAAAGCCCTTTTCAAAGAAACTCAGTTCAAACAAAATAAAATCAAACCCATTTGTTTAAAAAATGCTGAAATGAAGCATTTTGATATTTTTGGAATGTTTTGAGACACACGCTTGATATGAACAATGTGGTGAAACTGATGCCTCTTCATAAAATATTTGTGCCACCAAATCACCATTTTTCCTTAAAAAAAATCATCTGAAAAATGTTACCTAGGTGTACTTACATATTACTATTTAATCAGGTAATTTATTTGGGGGGAAACCGTTTTTGTTGATTGCTGAAAACTAATGTAGCACAACTTTCTTTATTAACAGTTTTCAGCCCCTTCATAATCAATTTCTTCTAAGAAAAGTATCAGTATTGGTTTAATCAAAATAGCTTTTAATTGATTAATACATACATTTTTAAAACGATTTTGCTCATCTTTTGCACATCTGAAAGTTGTGCATGTTGTATTGTACTGTAAATTTGAGTTATAAACTGTTTGCTGTCCTACTTTACTTTAATGCTTCTGATTAAAAATGGTCTGCTGAATAATGAAAAATACTGGTTTAAACAAACTGGAAATGAATGTTTTAAAATGATGTATATTAATTGTGATGAAACAGCTTGTATTTAATTTATATTAAAAATTGATTCCAGAAACAAATCATGATATGTATGAATATTTAATTACAGTGAAAAGCATGAGTGTAATCCTAAAAAAGCGTTGGACTTTGTTTTGAAATATTTACAATGATATTTGAAGGACAGTGTTACAGACACAAAACAAGAGCACAAGAAAATTGCTTTAATTCTGTGCTGATTTTAGGGCAAACAATATTACATATTAATATTGAAATTAGCTAAGCTCATCCATGCTTTAAAGTGTGTTTGTGTGTGTTTATTTACACATGCTATATACATATATTTCATAATGTCCACTCTCCCACCCATGCACCCACTCATCCACCCACCCAGATCTTTAAAAGAATATTAAAATTGCACTGAGGTCCTGATAAGGTAGAAAATGCTAGAATTAAAGCTGCCTGTGGAACTTTAATTCTGCCTTCTTATGCATATGCATCTTTATACAGTTTTAATTATGTGATCACATGATATTTTTTCCACAGGTCCCCTGCATCAATCAATGCACAGGAGCGACTCAGTGCTCAATGAGTGAGGCAGCTGTTCAGTATTTCTTTTTATCCTCAGTGTTCAGTGTGTTGTTCTATGCTTTATTTATTTCACACTGGACTGAATATAGATTTTTAAAAATGTCCTTATCATTTTTTCTATTGAGCATGTCCACTGTGTGTCAGGATTCCTGAGGACTAGTTGTAGCTCTGGGAGGTGGTGTCCATGTGAGAACTCTTGGGTGCTATTTATTTGTTATTGATGCTTCACATTTCTAAAGGGCTAGGTTGTGACATGCCGTGAAGGGAGTGAACATTCTTCTTACCCAGGCTTTGGGTTTGGGCATGCAGGGCCAGTGGAGCTAGGTGCATGCTTACTTCCTCCCCATAGTACGTGGTCAGCAAATGTGCAGAGCCAGGATTCGATCTCCCTTATTCATTGGCTAGAACAGCTGAGCTAGTGCAGTGGTTGTCATAATTTGCAACTGGCCTATATCTAAACCTATTTCTTCACACCCTGCCTTGGAGCAGAGGAGGAAATTTGACTTGGAGTGTCTCCCTCGTTTAAGGCTGTGTACAAAGTCACAACCTAGGACCCAGTGTTCATTCATATGTGGGTCACAAGGAACCATGTGAAGTTGGGTATGCAAGAGTAGACTGACTTTATAGACACTATAGTCAAATACATTTATATAGTTTATTTTATTCTGTGACACAGAATGGCTAAAGGGGTTATGAGACTGGGGCTGGGGCTAGATTCAGTCATATGTTACAGGCCCTTTGTACCTGAGCTAGGTCCTGAACCATCGCTCTGTTCTTCTTCCTGGTATAGGGGGCTGGGACAAGTCGTGACAGAGCAGAGTTTCATTATGCCTGTCTTCTATTGGCATACGGCCCATTAAGAATTAGCAGCCATCCCAAACTCATACCAGTAAAAGCTTTGTGCTAAAGCAAGCCATCTTGTTCTCTCTAAATATGTGTAGAGGAGGAAATGTGTACATATATATATGCATAAACACCATTGAGGAAAACAAACTAATAATAAGTAAGGTGTAATACAATTTGTATGCAACATAATCACTTTAACCTCATTCCAGTTTCTTAATGCTGAATCATCATGGCATATTTTGATTGTATACTCTGCCCAATCAGACACTCATTAAGAAAGACAAAGATGCTGCAGTTTTTAAAGTTACTTTTCTATTAATGTAAGACAACCTCACCGATCTATTAGAATTTTTCAAGGGTGTAAACAAACATGCAGGCAAGAGTGATCCCGTGGATATGCAAGATAGTTAAGTCGAAAGCAGACTGTGAAGAGTTACAAAGGGATCTCACAAAACTGAGTGACTGGCAAGAAAATGGCAGATGAAATTCAATGTTGATAAATGAAATGTAATGCACATGAGAAAATATAATCCCAACTATGCATACAAAGTGATGGAGTCTAAATTAGTTCTTGCCACTCAAGAAAGAGACTTTGAACTCATTGTGGATAGTTCTCTGAAAACATCTGCTCAATGTGCAGCAGCAGTCAAAAAAGCTAACAGAATGTTAGGAACCATTAGGAAAGGGATAGATAATAAGACAGAAAATATTATATTGTCACTATATAAATCCATGGAATCGCATACCTTGAATACTGTGTGCTGTTTGGTCACCCTATCTCAAAAAAGAATTGGTAAAAATACAGAGAAGGGCAACAAAAATGACTAGAGGTATAGAACAGCTTCCATATAAGGAGAGATTAAAAAGACTGGGACTGTTTAGCTTGGAAAAGAGATGACTAAGGGAGGATATGATAAAGGTCTATAAAATGGCATGGAGAAAGTGAATAAGGAAGAGTTGTTTACCCATTCACATAACACAAGAACCAGGGGTCACTCAATGAAATTAATAAGCAGCAGGTTTAATATGAACATAAGGAAGTACTTCTTCACACAACACATAGTCAACCTGTGGAACTAAGTGCCAGGGGATATTATGAAGCCCAAATGTATCACTGGATTAAAAAAAAGAATGAGATAAATTCATGGAGGATAGGTTTATCAATGCCTATTAGCCCAGATGGTCAGGGACACAACTCTTAATCTTGTTCTGTTCATTCTCTCTGAAGCATATTGCACTGGCTACTGTCAGAGGACAGGATCTTGGGCTAGATGGAACATTGTTTTGACTCAGTATGGCCATTTTTATGTTCACCATCTATGCCACCATACATAATGACAGGTTTCAGAGTAACAGCCGTGTTAGTCTGTATCCGCAAAAAGAAGAACAGGAGTACTTGTGGCACCTTAGAGACTAACATCCGAAGAAGTGGGCTGTAGTCCACGAAAGCTTATGCTCTAATAAATTTGTTAGTCTCTAAGGTGCCACAAGTACTCCTGTTCTTCTTTATGCCACCATAGATCACTTTCTCATATGTCAACCTAAGAGATTCAGTTTCAGAAAATCTTCAGAAAATTTAGATTATTATAAGCATGGTTAATTGACAATTAATTCTGAAAAGCAAATAAGACTCTCACACTCCTTTAATCACACACTTTACATATATATAAACAAATTCAAAAGCACATTTCCACCAAGAATATTGAGAGCTCTCTGGTAAAGCTTCGCAGCTGGTTCAAATAGGTGTCACTCCACAAAAGTCAGTGGAACTATGCCTATTTACACCAGCTGAGAATCTGGCCTTAGAGTTTTAGCACATTTTTACTGGTAATCTTTTGGTGGAAAGTATGCAGAGCCAAATCTTCTAGTCCTTGCTCAAAGATAAATTCTCTCCTGAATGGAAATAACTCACATAAGGGGCAGGTAAGTGAGAAATTTACAAATTTCAACATATGGTGATTCTTCTGTTGAATAGGTTGTGCCACTGTCACGCTGTCTGAAGTGGATCATGACCGTGAATGCCAAACTCAGGGCAGATTCTCAAAAAGCATCAAGGCAGATACCTCAAACTGGTGATATGTTCTATAATTAGATTCCACCAACCCAGTAACAAATGTGAATGCCTGAAGTACTATAACTGTCTTACCAGGGAGTCACAGACAGTCCCCATCAGGCACTTGCCACTCAGACAAACTGGACTTAGTAATAAATGGTCACTTATACCAAAGATCACAACATATTCAGGTTGCTCCCAGTCTCAAGAGCCCAGTCACTTACCCCAGGTGAATTTGTACCTTAGATCTCACTCACCAAAGAGCACTTGTAGCCACTCCTGTAATAAGCTAACTAAAGGTTTATTGACTAGAAAAAGAAATGAGAGTTACTTACAGATTAAAGCAAGCAACCTATACACACAAGTGAATTTCAGTATATGATTTAAACGGTGACAGTTGTAGTAATCTGTCAATTCAAAATGTCTTTCAGGGCTAACCCATGCCAAGCAGCATCTCTTTGCCTCTGTTTAGGACTCTTTGCCCCGTAAGTCCAGACAGAGATAAAACAGATCCAGTTTCCCCTTGACAGAGATTTTTATCCCCTCCATTCCAGAGTCCAAAACTGATTGGATGAGTTCATGTGTAGGTCCCTCCTTTCAGGAGGTGGGGTGGGCTTAGGAATGCAGTCAACAGTCTGTACTCTGATGCAACACAATATCCCATCAGCTTTAAGTTTCCATTCCTCCCTCCACACTGACATTCCATTAAAACAGCTCAAAAACTGTTCCCGCAGACCCAAATCCTCCTTCATCTCTCAAGTAACTTTTATAAAATGGTAATATCTAGCTATGCCTGTGATGGCACCTGCAATCCAGGTGCAAAATGCCTGCCTTGGGGCTACCACTTGGCAGGAAAGCTATAATGGTAGAGTGCAGCTCACAGAGTGTACCTTATCTGAAGGAATAGAGCTATCCCCACCAGATTGTTTACCTCAGTTTTTAGGTAGGTCAGTGTAGTGGAGCGCTCCTCCATTTTATCCTCCACTAGAGGTACCCCAATTTTTCTGACAGGACCTGAAAGGCATCCTCAGGTTAATAGACTCATCTATATTTGCCCTGCCCATAAACCAAAGGGCACTTAAGTAACATACTAGCTCTTAAACCAGCTTCTTGCATCACTGCCCAGTGTAGCATTGTACTAAATTTCTCAGATGCCGAACAGGATGTTGCACAGCCCATGGGGTTAGCTTTATCAAAATAAAACTGTCCTTCGAAAGAGAATCCCAGAAGGATGCACGGCAGCAGCTGAAAAGACGACTTAATATCACATTTGGCCATCAGCTCCCTGGGCCACAAGACCGAACCAGGCACACCGCCTCATCTAGGGAGGAAAAGTGCACAGAACACAAGGCTGTGTCTGTCCATCCTTAACTGAGCTATCCTGTGGGTGTGATAGGTGGTGAATTATGCAATACTTGTCTGGAGCCTTCTTAGGGGCCAAGTCTCGGGAAGAAACCCATAAATTCTGTATAGATAAATGATTGTATGGCCCTGCTACTTTATTCTCTTTTAATTCTTGTGCAATCTTTATTTTCACAATATGACCTATTCCCACTAAGGTCTTCACATTTTTGGACATTACATGACTTCTTTCTCCAGTAAAGGGGATTCTAAACTCCTACGTAAACCCATCCTACAAACATGTCCTATCTCTCTTGTTAGGGTCATCTCAAAGGAGCACCTTTAGAACCTCAAGCTTAATTGGAGCTGGTGATCTTATCCAATCCCTCATTTTCAGCTCATCCCCATACCTCAAACTGTTCCTGAACCCAGGGTCAGTGAGTGGCACCTGATTTATTTCCCACACTCTTTCCCCCACTGTGGCCTTCCCCACTGCTGTAGCAATTGGGGGTTGTATAGGCCCCCCAAACACATTTTGCAAGCATGCCTAAATTTGCAGAAGCTACAAAAATACCCGCTTTCGTTAAATGCCCAGCAAAGTCATTATGAGCCTTAGGTCTCTGGTGGGCTTGCTGCAGAATGAACAGGTTTTCACTGTCAGTGTGAAACCCTGTTCCCCATGGTGTCATCCAGTCAAACCACAGCATGTGATGAGGTATGTCCCACCAACTTCTGTCTTATGTTGCTGTCCGCAGTCTAAACTGTTCTTCATAGTTAAACCAAGCCACGGCCTCAGACATATTAGTTGCCCTCCTGATTATATCCATATATTTGAATAATACTGGGCTTCTGTTTGCATAAGACTTCCTAATAATGCTTATATAAATAAGGAAGATCGCTTCCTGATTTTCCCATGTTCTAGCCACACTTGTTGGCCACATGGGCATTTCATTGCTCTGCTTAGTCTCTGTGCAACAGTGATAATATGCCTATATAGTCACCTCAAATTTTTATCTTTAATAGTACCAAAAATGTGAACTCCCATTCAGTCAGTCACCCCAGCATACCCATAGTTGTGACTGGCCACCGTGACATCTTCAGTGCCCTGTTACCTCTGGGGCAGCAGTTCTATCCCACACATTCCTATTCCCTATCAATGGGTGCGTTGTAGGGTGCTCAGCAATTCTCCCCTCTCCTCCCCTCCGCCCCCATAAGGGCTCCCACACTGATAAACTAACTCATGGTGAAGGGTACATTTCTCTCTTACTGTGAATAATCTTACTCCAATGAGTTAAATGAAAGTTCTTGTCAGTGTAGAGACTTCCATTTCTCTTTCCAAATTATATGGTGTATGTGTGTATTTTTCTCCTTCCTACACTGAGGAAGAAGTGGAAAACCAGGGGGAAATATGCACAAAAAAACCCAGCAGCAAGTTATAATGTCACACAAATGAGATTTCCTATATTACTTATCACAAATGCTGTCTTAACACCTGTTAGCTAATTCTGAGCTAACCTCTACCTAAGTTAGACAAACCCTTAGACAGTAGTAAAAATCATTAATCAATGTTGACGAAGCAGTAAAAACAACGTTATAAGCTGCCAACTGAATTAGAGAAACACATTTTGAAGACTAATCACTGGATAACTGACACACTTAACCTGTACAAATGTCACGCCTGATGGAGACTGCAAGCACATTCATAATAGTTAACAGGTCCGAATTAACTTTTGCTTGCAAAAATTTTCTACTATGTAGCCTTTTATTCACTTCAGGTCAGATCTAAATCCTACAGAAGTTAATAGGAGTCTTTCCATTTACTGTAATGTGCTTTGTATTAAGCTGTACATACCACTTCACTAAATCTGATACAAATGTTTAATATTTTCTACTCTGTTCATTTTTAAAAGCAATTTATGAAACAGAAGTGGATATAAAACAGTGGACTTTATCCTATCAGCCCTGTAATTAGGTTACTTTTCATGCTTTTGTTTACACTATGGTCTGTTATGTCAGATTTGACTGTATTTAAAAATGTAAAAATAAGATGTTTATTTATCAGTCTCTGTGTAATTTCCATTAAACTGTATGGATGCTGATCAAAAAGAAAACATTATTCTAATTGTTCTTTAGAAAAATCTGCTTTTGAAAATGTTTTGATTTAAAAACAACCCCACTACTTGCTGGGCCAGATCCTCAGCTGTTTTAAATCACTGTAACTTCATAGACTTCAATCAGTGAGCTGTGCTGATTTACAGCAGTTGAAGATTTTATTATTTAAATTGTCTGCTAATCTCCCAAACTGGTAGTTGTCCGGTGGTATGTGTTCTCCTTTCTGAGGGCAGAAGTAAGAAGAAGTAAGAAGTAAGAAGAATAGAGTTTTGGGCTCTCTATACATTTCAAAGCTTGGTATCTGGTTTGAATAGGCTCTTCTAATTGTTCTGTGTCCCTAGCCTCTGTTTGCCAGAAGCTGGGAATGAGCGACAGAGGATGGCTCACTTGATGATTATCTGTTCTGTTCATTCCCTGGCACTGTCCACTGTTGGAAGACAGGATACTGGGCTAGATGGACCTTTGGTCTGACCCAGTAGGGCCATTCTTATGTTCTTATGTTCTTAGTGCTAAGGAGTCAGCTGTGGTTTTTAAGCTTCATCCTGTGGTGAGGGCTGTGAGAAGCACACTGTCCCCGTCCCATCCCCCCAGCACTTCCTAGAAACATTGTGATTGAGGTAAAAAGTGCCGCCAGGAGTGCTGAGAGGCTCACACGGAGGTAGTAATTTCTACACTTTAACAGGGTACAGGCTGCATTCCCCCTATGTATGCTCAGCTCCAGCTGCATGGTACAGAAGGAGGAGGGTCCGTAGCCCAGTTCCTCCTCCTCTACATTTTACAGCAACACCAAAACCAGCTTGCTTTCCTGGTCTTTGCTCAGGACTGGGAGAATAGCCCAGACCTATGCAGTGGCAGAAGAGGAGCAAGTGCCCTCTTCTCATTCCCTGTGCACTGATTCAGGGCTAGTAACAATCTAGCTATAACTAGATTGTTAACTACAACAGGTATCTGCCATCCTTCTTGCTGAACATGCCTGAGAAAAGGAAGTATTATTTTCAAATAACCAATATCAAAACTAATGGCTGGATATTATAAATAGCCATTTCTTGCACATTCAGCACTTAACCAGCTCTCCCTCATACAGCGTAGCAGAAACTATTTTCAATTACAGAACCAGTATGATTAGTGCATCTGACCTACAGGTGGGCCTGGTATGAGCAAGAACCCCAGCTATGCTTGCAACCCAAGAGCATTTCTGTTGGCAAGACCCCAAATTTAAATCACTCTAGTTCTAGTAAACATTTTCATTAAAGTTCATAACTAATACTGCTGATATATTACATTTTCCCCTCATGAATGTGTGAAAAACAAACAAAAATTGAATAAAATAAGAAACTTTGAAGAGTAATGGACAAAGTTCACTTCCAACATCTCTATAGCATTCAGTGATTTCCCTAGTGGTCTTTGAGGTCACTTTGGGTGGCATGTTTTAAGTTTATGGCAAGTCTTCTGCTGGCTGTCAGGTTTTTAATTTCATATTGCAACTCAATTCAACCATATTGTACAGTGGGGCTGCTTTGTCATGTAAACTTCTGTTAAGAACACTGTATGTTGTTACTGTTAAAAATATGTTGCTCGTGGATATATAATATATAGAATTCCTGTATAAATGTCTGTGTAGCTTGAGGTGTTGAAAATGTGGTCCAGTTTGTCAAAAACACAGCTGCTTTCCTTGGGGTTTCAGAATGCTCATAACAAATAGATTTTTTTTATGACCTTGTGAGAACACCCTGAGGAAAACAGCTGCATTATGGTAGAACTCATGAAATCTCAGATGAGATTGAACTATTGTAATTTAAATAAGAGTGCTATTTTCAGGCATATATATATGTTACACAGGCAAATATGATTGCAAATATTTCCAAGCTGGCTGGGACTAAAATACTAGCACTTAAAGGTTCTGATTGTCAGTGTCAATAACTAAGCTTCACCTTTTGATATGGTTCCAAGATCAATATTTGTCAATGTGCTCTGATAATTAAACAGCAGTTGTTTGTGCTATTAGGGACAAATCCTCTGTCCAGCACCCAAATCCAAGTAAGCAGCCTGGGTGTGGACAGATATAAGATGTTGTGTGGTTGGTGGAATTACTGGTCCATTGCTCCACAGGCCTGCATGTCTCCCTCTATTTGTTTATTCCTTCTCCCCTTCGATGGCGCAAGAGGGGAGGATCCATGCAGCTGTATCCCATCTCTCCTCAACCCACCAGTGCCACACAGAAGAGTTTCGACAGTGTGTGAGGTTGGGAAAGATGCTCCCTCATTTCTTTGGCTTCCCTCAGCCTTCCCCTCAGCCTGGCCAGTTCTGCAACCAATGCAATCTCCTTGCCCACAGAGTATGGCTGGATCTGGCTCTTGGGGCAGAATGAACCTCCAAAACTGAAAATTGTCCAGCATTCCTCCCCTCCCCCCAGTCTCATTTGTCACTCTCCAAATTAGATGCATTACTATAACAAACCATTGACCATACAAATGTAGGTTCAATCATGCAAATATTTATGCATAGACTGTCTGCAGGTCAGTAGATGGCTGCAGTGGCTTACTCTACAGTGGTGCAAACCTGACCCCTGATCAGGGAGACACTCCCCAAGGTGTTCTTTTTCACAAGATGTCTTTTCCTATGCTCCCTTCCAAGGTTTTACTACAGGAGGACCAGGCCCGCTGTTTTCTCTAGATGCCTAATTAAGTCTCTCTCCCAAAATCACAGAGCGGATCTACTGGTGACTGGTTAATAAAACAGGGGACTAAGAACTAGCAGTTGTAGGCTTTCTTTCCCACCTCTGAACTAACTTTTCCTGCACTCTTGGCAAAGCCAGTCACCTCTGTTTAGTCATTTGTAGAAATGAGCATGATAATATTTAACAATTTTCACAAGGGACTTGTGAACCTTAGTGTGCTATGAGGTGCCGATTAATCTCTACTCAACAGTATATGAACCCGAATAGAACAGGAGTAGTTGAGTCTGATCCTTGAAACTCATATTCAAGTGAGTTTCCCCATCGTCTTGAAGTTGGCTAATTGCATGAAGACCTATTCAGGTGATTAAAGATTTCCAGGATGGGGCAATAAAGTGCTTAGTTTGTAAAGTGCTTGGAGATTCTTGGATGGAGGTTACTGTAGAAGGAAAAAAGTATTCTATGCAATGAGGAATTATTTCCTCATGGTTTGAACGGCCTGGTATGGGGTTTGGCAGGTAACATATTACCTGACAGATATTATGCCTCTATTTATAAATCTACAGGCTCTCTGTGGGCACAGGATGAAGAATGATGAAGAACAGTGAAATCACTTCTTCTTAGCCAGGTCCTAAAACATATCTGACAGGAGCATGATGCAGTAATTACAAGCTATCTACAAGATAAAGATTAGGCAAGAAATAAAATTAATGTTGATTATTTTATTTATTTACAACCTATTTAATTAATTTACAGCCAGCAGAAGAACTAAATGGCTTTAGGTCTCTTCGCAATGGCAAGCATTAATCTATTCAAAAACATCTACCCTGAGTCTGCCCATTAGGAGTGAGCCAGCAGTAAATCAGCTTGCACCATTATTAAGTATGGCATTATATGGGTCTGTTGTGCTGAGGTGTTAATTTAATCAGTCTGATACTGGAACTTGGCTCCAGCTAGCATATATTTGGCAGGTACATCTGTAGCTGCTTGTGGGTGAAAGTTCCATGACCTAAACTGCTAACATAAGTTACTGTAATTCACAAGCTGACAGTCTTTTCTTTCCGCAATAAACTCTATGGCCATGCATCCTTTTGTTAAGGAAAGGTGGGTACACCACACTTCCACTGGAGGTTACATGTGCCTTACCTGAAAGTGAGACTCTGGAGACAGGCCCTCAAAGGGGGGAAAATCTTAACTGAGAGGGTTTTATTTTTCTCTTTGACCCTGGCGAAATACAAGATAACACAAATTCAATATTCCAGTTGTGCTAAGCTTTGCATTACAAATTATTATTTATCACACCTGAGATCAGGGCTAGGCACTGTACATATCATGCACATAGTGAGAGACAGTTTCTGTCCCAAAGAGTTTGCAATGTAAATAGACTAGACAGACAAAGAGTGGGAGTGCAAATAGAGGCACAAAGTAGTGAAGTGACTTATCCCAGATCACACAGCTGGTTAGTAGAAGAGCCAGGAATAGAACCCAGAGGTGAGATGATTCTATATTGGGCCCGGGGGGAGAAGCACAGAACTCACAGTCGAGGGAAAGAGAAGTGCTAGAAAGACTTTAAATTACCTTTGCACACTCCCAATCCTGGACTGCTCTGGGGACTGCAGAGGCCCCCAGTGTAATTCAGACAGTCCTTATGGGACACAGTGCTGTATGGAATCTCTGCTACATCTGGCCTGTCCTAACCCCCAATAAATACCTTATGTAGGGCTTGCAAACAGATCCTTAGGGTATATCTACCCTGGACTAAAAGACCTGAGACATACCTATCTAATAGAACTGGAGGGTCCCTGAAAGGTCATCAAGTCCAGCCCCCTACCTTCACTAACAGGACCAAGTACTGATTTTTGCCCCAGATCCCTAAGTGGCCCCATCAAGGATTGAATTCACAACCCTGGGTTTAAGCAGGCCAACACTCAAACCACTGAGCTATCCCTCCCCTCCTATGACTGCAGCTGGCCCAGTTCAGCTGACTCAGGCTTGTGGGGGCTAACAGTTGCTGTGTAGACATTCGAGCTTGGGCCATAGTCTGAGCTCTCGGACCCTTCCCCTCATGGTGTCCCAGAGTTGGGGCTCCAGCCCAAGCCCGAATGTCAACACAACAATTAAACAGCCCCATGAACCTAAATCAACTGACCCAGGCCATCTGTGGGTGTTTAATTGCTGTGTAGTTGTACCCTTAGAGGACAACCTTATTCCTGTCTTCCAGTTGTCTGTGCTGTGGGAATCCTTCTTTGGCTAGATCTGGGGGTTTTAGGGTCACTTCTATTATGCAGCGTCAAGGCTCTGGAGCAACTGTGAGAATCTTACTCCAGGTATTCTCAGCCCTAGTGCAGGGCTGTTTGAATTAGATCACTCTGCCTTTTGAATTCTACTACTCACCAGTTAGTGGAGACATACTGATCAGAAATGGCTTCGTAAAGATTAATCTTAAGGGAAATAATACAAACCGGTTTTATTTATTAGGCCAAGGTGTTTGTGCAGTAGTGTGCCTTTTTCTTGGCAGTGTCTTGATGTAATCAGATACTCTGAGGTGGTGGCTGTGGCAGTATTTTGATCAGAATTCAAACTAAGAGGCCTGGCTTTATTTTATTTTAAATATTTATTTCAAGCCACTTAATTTGGCTAAAAGTATGTTTATACAAGAAGTCAGCACTATCAAGATGCACAAACTCAATATGAACAGCAACATATGGGATAATAAAATTACATACTACAAGAGAAAGAGAAAGTTCTGCCTAATCATCTCTTGCCATGCTAGTGCGTTTGGCATAGCTTAGTGCTAAAGAACAGAAGAAAACAAGGAGATGGGGAAGAAAAGATTCCTTTATTGCTGTGCTATTGGTCTGCTTTCTGTACTATAACTAGGATTCTAGCGCTTCCTGTCAGAACTGCGGTTCCTCACTCACTATAGTCCTGATCCTGAAAAGCACTTAAGCACATGTGTAACTTTGGTCACACGAGTGAAGATCTTCCTCGCTTAATTCAAATCCATTTCTAAAACCCCATGCTTTTTTCTGCAGCAATCTTCAACCATAATCCTTCTAAATCAAAGAGATGATTAAAAACATCTGCACAGCTGGACCTTTAACCTGCAAGGTAACAGGCCAGGTCCTCAGCTGGTGTAAATCAGTGTAGCTCCATTCAGTTCAATTGCCAGAAAGCCTGCAAGAAAAGTTCTTTTCATGCTATTTCTGGCTCAGACCAGAGCAGAAGTGCCAGAAACCTCATGAGAGAGCCTGTTGTCACAAGATTTCTAGTTCAGACTGAAGAGGTTCAGAAGGATCAGACAGCTCCAGGATCAGAGGAGCCACCTTTGAACCCCTTCCTGAGCTCCACTGAACACTCGTTGGCCATAGCCCAAGAACAGGCCCTATCTATGTTCGGTAAAATCCTGTAGCTAATTTAATTTCTAATAATAATATGTCCTATTATTGCACTTTCCCCCGCTAGGATATCAGGTTCTTTACAAACATTAATTAAGATCTCACAGTTCCCGGGGGATGTAGGTAAAGTGAGAACTATACTCATTTTAAAGACGGTTACACTGAGGCAGAGAGGGGTTAATTGATTTACTCATGGTTCACTGCCTGGACAATGACTTTGGTAACCTGAGGAAAATGCTTTTAGGGAAGAAAGAAAATAAAGATACCAAAGAGGATTCAGCCAGAGAGCACTGGGGAGAGAGCAAAGCAGTGATGAGGCATTAGTGACTCCACTTCAGTGAGTCCCTCAAGTAGGATTGGCCTAGTACTAGAGCCAGAGCAAGATTCTGAGGTGCAAGCAGAAAGCCCCTCTGGGATTTGCCAAGCTAAAGTCAGTGTATGCAGTCAACAAGGTTACTCATTTTGTTTACTGAGAAGTAGGAGCCAGGATCTCTCGCTCTCTTTCTGTCCCCATAAAAAAACTTCAACGTAATTGCAAATACCAGAAACAGTACTCAGTGGAGCATAGTGTGCTAAGCAATGGAGTGCATCATTCAGTTGGCAGAGGCTGGAGGCAATTTATCTGCATAGGGCAGCAGGCAGAATGCCTCTAGGACACTGGGAGAGTACACTCCCCACTATCCCTTTACTACCCCTTTAGAAATGAAGTAGCTTTTACTCATCCCAGTACTATCTTGTGTGCAGGGAGTGGGAGGGCATGGCCATGTCTTGTGCCTCTTGTGGCCATTCTAGTACCCCCCACACACTTGTTCTTGGGGATTCAGCATTCTGACTGCCTCTTTCACTGGAGTGTTGGGTGGTAGGGAACCCACATGTAGGAACCATAATTTTGCTCATCATCATGAAGTGTGACTCATTTCAGCACTGCAAATAGCATAAACCACTGAGCTGTTTGTGTATTTAAAAAGAAACTAAACAGAGAACACATCCTTGGAAGAAGCCAGCATCAAGGCCAAACCAACCACTACCAATGAAGTCCATGAGAACCATTTTAGCCAAGCCAAAGACTTAGCATGTGCTATTTAAACAGATGTGAACACACTTTTGCTTCTGTGGCTACAGGTGCTGCTAAACTCACAACTTATATCCCCTCCAAGGCCTTGACATAGCCAATGGAATTTGACGCCACATTCCAGGGTTAGCTTGACATCGATTATAGCAACACACTGCATCATTTTCTTTCTTTACATGCCTGCTGTTTTTAAACTCAATATGTTATGATCAAGACCTAAATGGCAGATGTCCGAGAATCAGTGCACAGCCCTACAAGCAGGTGCTGTATAAACGGAACTATAGTATGCACGGCACTGAGAATAGGATGATGAGAACTTCAATGCTTTCACCTCTGTAAATTCTAGTTGGGATTTTAAATTCAGTCCCCCTTAAGCTCCTGTTCCATTTAAAGAAACACCCTTTGAAGATGAAGTAATTAGAACAAAACTTTAAACCAGTTTGCCAGCTTTCAGAATTATGGTGAAACTTCCTGAGCAATTAAAAACAATGGGATTTTTGCTTGAGTAAAGCCTTCAGGATTTGTCCTTCTCAGACAAAATTCAAGTAGGGCTTGGGAATGCAGTTTATGATCATTGTATATTGTACCAAAATAATTATTGTACTCTAAAAACGATTCTTATATTTGTTTTTTGGGGAGGTTGGAAGCGAAGAGGAAGGGCCATCTTTTTTGTGCCAATCAGATGCCTTCAGTTCGCAAGTAAAAGAATGCTGTTTTTTTTTAATTTCTAGCCCCAAACTCACCCCAAACTCCGACAATCTGTCTCCTTGCCATCTCATGTGCCATACTAACTTTAAAGATATTGCAGCTTATACACCTCAGCTGTAATTTCTTCATCCCCACTGTCTTCACATTATGTCCTCAGTGACACTTGCACAGCCCCAAAGATGCACCTGGCTTTGCATCATTCGCTGTTGCAAATCCTGCTTACCTTACTTTGGCAAGTACCCTATTAAATACAACAGGACTACATGGCTAAGTAGGGCTTATCTACATGATTAGTTACTGTCTTGCAAACCAGGGTGTGAAACTACCATGCACCAGCTTGCAGTGCAGTAGCATCCTGTGTAGACATTGCTACAGTGCAGTGAAAATACTGGAGTGCAACACACTCCAGGACTTTGCATTGTTCACATGGGATGATATTTCTGTGCCACAAGCTAGTGTACTCCAGAGTCACACCCTAACTTGCAGCACAGTAACTTGCCATGTAGACAAGTTCTAAAGCAAATAGGATTTGGCTGCCCATGTAGCAATAATTGCATTAAAGAAGCAAGCTAGCATATTTTAATTATATAACAAAATAAACAAACATTTTATATCAAAGGACAGTAGTGTTCAGAGCCAGAGTCTCCCCTCAGAGATGTACTTCTGGTCTCCAGAATTTGGTTTACTTTTGCATTTATGGGTTTGATACCTACTGCATGGAGTTGAGTATCTGCCAATATCCTTTTGTCATCAACAAAGTATAGCGTTCCTTACATGCACTTCTACATATCTGATAAAGCAGAATCCCCCCAAAGGGGAGTCATCTTTTCTAAACCAAATGAGGCAGATAAAAACAAAAGTAATTTGCATGTTAAGAATTTAAATAAGTAGATCTGTGGGTCATTTTGTGAGTATGCGTGCGCACATAAATTAATCTTGTCTCTCCTGGAGTATCTTATGCTCTGGAAGGTCTTCAGAGGCATTGTTAATAGAAAGCTAGCCAGCTGCATAGGATCTTCCACATTTTGTTCAGCTAAAACAATGATCTAAATTGAAAATCTGTCACTTGGGGACAGCATGTGGATTTGACACTCCTTAGAGAGTGTGGTTCCCTAAACTGAAAAATAGATTTTAGTGGCTGAGTAATGCTGCTTTTTTTCAAAATACCGTAAACATTTTCTTCACATGGAGAAGAATTTCTTATTTTTTGAACTATCGGACATGTGGGCAGAGCAAAACCAAAACAGTTTTCCTTTTAATTGTATCAGTAAAACAAGTGAGAAAAATCTCAAGAAAAAGAAGGAATTGTTTATACAAAAGTTTGCACTATGGAGCAAATTAAGTATCCATCTCTATGGTTGTGGGGGCTCACTGGCTGGAAGCCAAGTAGGATATGGAGGACATGGGTTTAACTGTGTCATGTAGGGAGTTTGCCACCTCTGCATGGACTGGAGCTGTATGCAGGAAGTAGGTGGGACATACAGAGGCAAAGGGTTTGTAGGAGTATCTGCAGCTATATTCTCCCCAGTTCCTATGGGGTGTGGATCTCAGAAAGGCCTAAAGAGGCTACTCCAGCCAGTGGACTGAAATAGCTTCACAAATCAGATCCCCAGCCTAGGGATAAAGATTCCTCCCGTTAGCCTCTGGCATATCTGGCCTGCTTACTCAGGTAGGGTGCTGGGCTCAGGACTTGGGCCTATATGTCACTCATGTAAACAACACTGCTTTGTTAAATGCGTTTTGTGAGTCTAAAAATTCTAAGGTTTGGGCCCCCCAGTTTCAGTTGCAGAGTTCTTGTAACATTAATTACAGCTACAATGATGGCCTGTTTTATGGCTTGTAAAGGAATGAATTAGAAAACCTTTTCTGATTTGGGCAGGTACAAGATAGTAAAACAAGGAAAGATGTATGACTAGTTAAGACATAGAGTATATTTGACACACGTGCTCATACAGAAAATCCAACTACAGCCAAATCTTCATTCTGCTCACATCAGCCTGTGATAGAGCTGAAATGATTTAGAGTGGTAGCTGTGTTAGTCTGTATCAGCAAAAACAACGAGGGGTCCTTGTGGCACCTTAGAGACTAACAAATTTATTTGGGCATAAGCTTTCGTGGACTAAAACCCACTTCATCAGATGCATGGAGTGAAAAATACAGTAAGCAGTATATATATACAGCACATGAAAAGATGGGAGTTGCCTTACCAAGTGGGGGGTCAATGCTAACGAGGCCAATTCAATTAAGGTGGAAGTGGCCTATTCTCAACAGTTGACAAGAAGGGGTGAATATCAGGAGAGGGAAAATTACTTTTGTAGTGCTAACGAGGACAATGCAATCAATGTGGACGTCGGCCATTTCCAACAGTTGACAAAAAGGTGTGAGTATCAGCAGAGGGAAAATACTTTTTATAGTGACCCATCCACTCCCAGCCTTTATTCAGGCCTAATTTGGTGTCCAGTTTGCAAATTAATTCCAGTTTTGTAGTTTCTCTGTTGAAGTCTGTTTTTGAAGTTTTGTTGTTGAAGAATTGCTACTTTTAAATCTGTTATTGAGTGTCCAGGGAGATTGAAGTGCTCTCCTACTGGTTTTTGAATGTTACAATTCTTGATGTCTGATTTGTGTCCATTTATTCTTTTGCATAGATATTGTCCGGTTTAGCCAATGTACATGGCAGAGAGTCATTGCTGGCACATGATGGTACATATCACATTGGTAGATGTGCAGGTGAATGAGCCCCTGATGGTGTGGCTGATGTGGTTACAGCCTATGATGGTGTCCCTTGAATAGAGTTGGCAACGGGGTTTGTTGCAGGGATTGGTTCCTGGGTTAGTGTTTTTGTTGTGTGGTGTGTAGTTGCTGGTGAATATTTTCTTCAGGTTAGGGGGCTGTCTGTAAGTGAGGACTGGCCACTCTCCCAGGGTCTGTGAGAGTGAGGGATAGTCCTTCAGTATAGAAAATAAGAACATAAGAATGGCCATACTGGTCCATCCAGTCCAGTATCCTGTCTACCAACAGTGACCAAAGCCAGGTGTCCCAGAGGGAGTGAACCTAACAGGTAATGGTCAAATGATCTCCCTCCTGCCATCCATGTGCACCCTCTGACAAACAGAGGCTAGGAACACCATTCCTTACCCATCCTGGCTAATAGTCATTAATGGACTTAACCTCCATGAATTTATCTAGTTCTCTTTTAAACCCTGTCATAGTCCTAGCCTTCACAACCTCCTCAGGCAAGGAGTTCCACAGGTTGACTGTGTGCTGTGTGAAGAAGAACTTCCTTTTCTTTGTTTTAAACCTGCTGCCCATTAATTTCATTTGGTGACCCCTAGTTCTTATATTATGGGAACAAGTAAATAACTTTTCCTTATTTACTTTTTCCTTATTGCTCATGATTTTATATACCTCTATCATATCCCCCCTTAGTCTCCTCTTTTCCAAGCTGAAAAGTCCTAGCCTCTTTAATCTCTCCTCATATGGGACCCATTCCAAACCCCTAATCATTTTAATTGCCCTTCTCTGAACCTTTTCTAATGCCAGTATATCTCTTTTGAGATGAGGAGACCACATCTGTATGCAGTATTCAAGAGGTGGACATAGGGCAATAAGATATTCTCTGTCTTATTCTCTATCCCTTTTTTAATGATTCCTAACATCCTGTTTACTTTTTTGACTGCCACTGCACACTGTGTGGACCACTTCAGAGAACTATCCACAATGACTCCAAGATCTCTTTCCTGATTAGTTGTAGCTAAATTAGCCCCCATCATATTGTATGTATAGTTGGGGTTATTTTTTCCACTGTGCATTACTTTATATTTATCCAATTAAATTTCATTTGTCATTTTGTTGCCCAATCACTTAGTTTTGTGAGATCTTTTTGAAGTTCTTCACAGTCTGCTTTGGTCTTAACTATCTTGAGCAGTTTAGTATAATCTACAAACTTTGTCACTTCACAGTTTACCCCTTTCTCCAGATCATTTATGAATAAATTGAATAGGATTGGTCCTAGGACTGACCCTTGGGGAACACCATTAGTTACCCCTCTCCATTCTGAGAATTTACCATTTATTCCAACCCTTTGTTCCCTGTCTTTTAACCAATTCTCAGTCCATGAAAGGATCTTCCCTCTTATCCCATGACAACTTAATTTACATAAGAGCCTTTGGTAAGGGACCTTGTCAAAGGCTTTCTGGAAATCGAAGTACACTATGTCCACTGGATCCCCCTTGCCCACATATTTGTTGACCCCTTCAAAGAACTCTAATAGATTAGTAAGACATAATTTCCTTTTACAGAAACCATGTTGACTTTTGCCCAACAATTTATGTTCTTCTATGTGTCCGACAATTTTATTCTTTACTATTGTTTCAACTAATTTGCCCGGTACCGACGTTAGACTTACCGATCTGTAATTGCCGGGATCACCTCTTGAGCCCTTTTTAAATATTGGCGTTACATTAGCTATCTTCCAGTCATTGGGTACAGAAGCTGATTTAAAGGACAGGTTACAAACCCTAGTTAATAGTTCCGCAATTTCACATTTAAGTTCTTTCAGAACTCTTGGATGAATGCCATCTGGTCCCGGTATCTTGTTACTGTTAAGTTTATCAATTAATTCCAAAACCTCCTCTAGTGACACTTCAATCTGTGAGAATTCCTCCGATTTGTCACCTACAAAGGACAGCTCAGGTTTGGGAATTTTCCTAACATCCTCAGCTGTGAAGACTGAAGCAAAAAAATTCATTTAGTTTCTCCGCAATGACTATCATCTTTAAGTGCTCCTTTTGTATCTCAGTTGTAGATCCTTGATGATGTGCTGGAGAGGTTGTAGTTGGGTGCTGTAGGTGATGGCTATTGGAGTTCTGTTACTTTCTTTGTTGAGCCTGTCCTGTAGTAGGTGACTTCTGGATACCCTTCTGGCTCTGTCAATCTGTTTCTTCACTTCACCAGGTGGGTATTGTAGTTTTAAGAATGCTTGATAGAAATCCTGTAGGTGTTTGTCTCTTACTGAGGGATTGGAGCAAATGCGGTTGTGTCTTAGAGCTTGGCTGTAGACAATGGATCGTGTGATGTGGTCTGGATGAAAGCTGGAGGCATGAAGGTAAGTATAGCGGTCAGTAGGTTTCTGGTAGAGGGTGGTGACTGAAATGTTTTGTTTTGCTTAGGCTGAAACATTTCATTTGAACTTTATTTACTCAACTTTTATGTTACATTCAACATTATGAAATTTATATTAAAATAATGTATTATTTTTATTTTAGTTTTGTATTATTTTATACATTGATAATTGGATTTGAAATTGGTATTTCATTGGTAACTATTGGGGTGGTAATTGGTATACATTGGTAATAATTTATTTTTGTAATTTCTATAAGAAAAAAATAAAAATAATTTTAGTTTTTATTATAAAAATTACTATAGAACATTACCAATTAGTAAACCAATTCCCAGTTAAAATACCAATTACTAATATAAAATAAAATACAACAGGCAAGCTAGCAGCCAGGGTTCCATCCACCTGGGGATCCAGGCAGCCCCAGGAGCACTCCTGCTTCCCAGGCAGAGAACTGGGCATCTCAGTGAGCTGGCCACCAGGGAGTCTGGCAGCTGGCTGGTCAGTGAACTGGACATCCCACTCACTGTCTGGCAAGTGGACTGGCTGTCTGGCTACCTGCCTACCTGGTTTCTACCTGAAGTATTGAAAGCACTGATATGTTCCCTCAAAATGTTTTGATTCCATTGTTCCTCTAGAGTTTGGTGAAAATTTTCTAATCTGTGAAAAGCAAAGGGAAGGATTTGGTAGATGCTCTGTTGCCCTTCATATGCATGGATTTACCACGATGCCTTCTTCTGCATTTTTTTCTTAGCGGCCTGCACCGCTTTCCACAGCTCCCATTTGCCAGAATGACACTGCGGGTGGCCGTGCAAATGTAAACAAACAGTCTGGCGGCCTGCCAGATGATTGCCCCAATGGGGCACGTGCGGCACACGGGCTGCAGATTACCCACCACTGATTTACACTGTGAAACTTATCTTTCCAAGTAAGGCCCAATCCAACTCACAAGGAGAGTATTTATAGACTTGGGTAGAACTTTCAAAAAAACCCATGTATTGTAGGAGCAGAAGTCCCTTTGGCTTTCAACAGTACTCAAACTTCTATATCACTTAGGCACTTTTGAAAATCAGCATATTCCTCAGATCTGTATTTCTACTGAACATCCCCATGGCTTTTGCATTGTTAACATCTTTACAAAATTTAGAGACAGCAAGTGTAAATTGGCAAATCCTCACTTCTAGAAGTGCTGGCATACAGTTCAGCCACTAACGGGTAGTACATCTATAACACTGAGGTCTAGTAGACCCAGATGCTTATCAGAGATTCTGAAACTTCGGCCTTGGCTGACACAAAAGAACTGGCTTCAGTAACAATTAACACTTTGACTAAGGCAAAGGAAGCAATCCTATTTTGAGGACTGACATGGGACTTAGGCTAAGTTCTGGTTGGCTATAGATGAGTGAGTTTCATCGATTATTACATTTTTGCAATATTTAATTGTCAAGACTCCTGTGTATTTTTAAATGTAAAGATAATGTAAGTAATCAATAATTATTAAACACAGCTCTAGCTTGATAGAAAACCCTGGGCGGTGGATTTGGCCACTTTTACTCATGGGACAGGGAGTAGTGGTTCAGTAAAGGTTCCTCTCCCCTTTGCATTGTGGCAATATGGGCAGCCCAGGCATAGGTGCAAAGGGGCACATTATTCCCCCCTTCTTCTCTCACTTGGATGTGCTGGCCTGCTCCTGACTGAGGCCTCCACGACCAGGAAGTTGCTACTCTGAATGAAGGTGGCACAATTTCATTTGGAATAAACAAATGAAGCTGGGGCAGTACAACAGATATGGTACCATGAATTCACTCTGAGGAGTTGATATCAGTCAGCCTATGCAGTAATCAGGAATAGAGTGTAAAGTAATTGCTTCATTTCTTCTAATAGGTTCTGGTCTTCATTCGTTAGTCTCTTCAGTACACCTTTCTTTTTTTGCCTATAAGCAGATGTTACACAATTTAGATTTTCAGTATATCCACACATTCTTCTTGGTCATTCATGCAGTATTCCAGGTGCATCATATGGATATTTTTATGTAGGCTGGCAAAATTCATTTTTTTAAATAAGTTCAACCAATAATATTTATTTAAAGCATTTTTATTGTTGACTTACATTTTCACAATTGTGCAAGATTATGGATTTTAAGCTTTTTAAAATTTTTATTGGTTTACATTTTCACAGTTGTGGGAAATTATGTGGCGTTCAGACAATAGGTGGGGTGTGTCAGACAATATAGTTTAACGATACTGAGTTTCCAAAAGTTAAAGCTTTATAACGATTAAAACACAAAATTGTCAATATCATATGTCAAAATACACAAAGTATCTATACTAAAAATTGAAGTGATATATTCTTAAGCAACATTTTTCTTACTAAATTTTGATTATTATCAATGGAAATATTGTTTCGTGTGTTTGTGTGGGTGTGGTGAAATTGAAATTTATCCACAGCTACCGATAAAAATTTATTCCTTCCAACCCAATTTTTATAATAGAAAGAGACATATTTTCTTGGCTTTACACAAATATTTCATTATAAACACATCTTGTGATGATAAACTGGTCACAAATAGATTTCTCTACTTTTATTAAGCAAAACAATCATTTTTTTTAGGCAAACTCTATAAACTCTGTGCTTAAAAGGAATTACTAAGTTAAGCACTCTACATTAATGCCTAAAGAAAGGATTAATATAGCCAGCACATGCTTTTATAAAGGCAAGGACAACATAATGAGCTACTCAATAAATTGCAATTTGCTTGACCTAGGAATACACTGAACAGGAAGTTTCAAGGGATTGTGGGAACACATTGGTTCTTCCTTGGAAAGGTGTGCTAGGAAACAGATGGGGTGAAAGTGTAAAAATTCAAGCTCTCTCTTTGAAGCACTAGATGGTCCGAGGGAAACCCATTCAGCTCTCAAGGCCCCTTTTCAGGTTAGAACAGAGAAAAAAAAAGATGTTTCATTTTAATTCTTTTCATGCTGTCATAATTTATGGGAAAGACTATAATGCAAGTTCAGGGTCAGTGATCAGAAATGTAGACATGAGTTATGGTCTCAGCTTGTACCCTGGCTGGCCCTAATTTAACATGGCCTAGCAGTCACATCCTCCCAAGCACTTAACTTTTAACCATCCACCTTAAAAGACATAGCAATTAGTAATAAAAAAGAAGAAGAAAAAAAAAGAGAATGACTACATTCCTGAAACATCTGGGGAACAGGAGAGGCCTCTACTCAAGAATATTTACAGACAGTGGGATGCCTAAAACTGGAAGGAATAAAGAAATACGGGTTTAATTTATATAAAAATAAACTTAACAAAACAAATTTTGCAGTGTTAACAAAAAGTCTTTCATAACACAAATCTTCCAATTTCTCCTAACTTTAAATCGTCAGCCCACTTGTAGGGACAAATGTTTATGAAAGACTTTATTTGATTAACAAAAATGATTTTTAAAATTCATTTTCATTAATCCAGAAATCTACCATTATGTAATCATAGAAGTTAGGGCAAGGAAAGACAATTAGATCATCAAGTCCAGTTCCATGCAAACATAGAATTTATCCCTGAAGTACATTAATCTAGTCTAGCTTTAACCACTTCAGGACTTCCACTACTTTCCTGGATATATTATTCCACAGTCCTATAGATCTGATTTTTTCCCCAGACAATCTCCCTTCATTTTCCATTTCTTAGTTTAAACCCATTACTCTTCCTGTAGCTTTATTCCCACAAGCCATACTAAATAATTTCTCTCCTTCCTTGGTACTCACACCCTTTGAATATTGGTAGACTGTTACCCTGCTGATCTTTTCCTGATAGAGAGGGAGTTATCATATCTGTGATTCGTTTTGAGGATGCACCCCCCAAATTGCATTAATCATTTTTATAATCATATTCCACCTGAAACTTAGTTACTCAGTTTTGACATGGGTTTTCAGTGGGCCAATGTGATTTTGGACTACATTACATTTTTCATTATTACTGGATGTGTCGTGTCTTTCTTCCCTGTTCAAGTACTCCAACATAACACATCAATTAAAATTAACAACAAACACTGTTAATAAAATAGCAGACCTGCCAATGAGACAGAAAGAACAAACCTAGATTTGCAGGCATTGGAATCTTCTCAGCATACATTGATAATGACGTGAAGATTTAACCAGCATGGACACAAGATCATCTGTGTGAAATTTTTAATACAAAACTTTTTTTTCTGCAAAAAATGCAGATTCTGTGACATCAAAGCATTTCACAAATTTGTGTCAGTATCACCAAACAATGACGGTCAGGAAAAAAATATAAAAAAAAATCTGAAAAATGGAAGTTTCATATTTTAAAAACAAAATATTTCAAATTTTTTGGTTAAAACAACTTTTTGTTTCAAATTTTCCTTAAAAAAAAAAAAACAATCAAGAGTGTTTAAAAATGGTCAAAATTGAACTGAAAACAGGTGTTTTGTTTCAAAACGTTTTCCCCCAGAATTGCCACTAAACTAAAAAAAAAATATTATTCACACACCTTTAGTTGTGTCTAATGCAGCATGAGGATTTGATCATGATTTTTTTCTTAACTAAATTCTTTCCATATTAATAATTTCTGAATTATCTGGTTAAAGTTGATCAGAATATGGGGAAATGTAAAGTTCCTATAATATATGTATCTTTTCCTTTTTTTCAATCCAGTTTTACCCTAGTCTGCTAGTCTCTTGCTAGTCTCCTGATTCCTTTCATAAACATAGGACCAATGACATATATACCCTGGTGCACATCCATTAACTTCATACCTGGGTTTAAATCAGGACAAAATTTAGCCCCAAATAACTGTTCACTGATAATGACAAATAAAATCAATGTTTTACTACTGTGTGTTTTCAAATTTTACTACTGTGAGAGAACCATCTAAAATGGAGATGGAAAAATATTTGTCTATTCATCAGATTCAAATCAATATTTTTCTGTTATCATGTCTGTTTATTACATGAAAAGGGTGAGAGAAATGTCAAAAGAATTGTTATGCCAAACAAAATTAAGTTATTTTGACAACAGTTTAATTTTCTGGGGTTAAAATGAGAATATTAAATATACTACTAATGTATATCTCAACTAACAGCAGGAAGCCAACTTGCAACTGAAATTTCCCAAACATTACCTGGACTGGGCCAGATTAAACTGATTTCATTTTAGAAGTGTCATTCTCAAAGGACTAACAAATTACTGCGTTTTTTATTGTTTTGATTAATCTATGCAGTGGAATACTTTCAACATTTTACCCATGTAAAGCATGCATCTAAGGAATGAAAAAAATGTATGCACTTTATGTTTCTGTGTATCTTATGCTGAATTTCAATAACAACCCTTTAGAACACTAAAAATGTAGGGTTTTATTGTAGCTGTCTTTTGGGGTTGCAAATTGTTAACATCTGTCTCTTAGTATCATTTTTTACAATAGTCTGCTCTCTAGATATCCTTGTTAATGACTGTAATTTTCTAGTCAGCTGCTATCTGTCAAGGTAGTTTAAAGGTCATTTTTTGCTATGTTTAAGAGAACCTCATGAAGAAAATAGGCATGAATTCTTTGTAGCAAAGTGAGCTTATGTTTGGATTTGGTTTTGTATTTGAAAACAGTGCTCAGCACAGCTAGGCCATGTCAATATCTGTATTTCGCACAGCTTTGCTGTTTGATCCTTGCTCAAACACATTTCAATCCATATTTCTTCTAATGGCCACCTTGTTGTTTCTTTGTTATCCCTGCTATATCCATGGATTATCCCTTACTCATCTATGTTGAATGGCGGTGCTGGATTAAACTGAAGAAGTCATTAATTTCTAACCCATCCCCCACTTGACTAACCTCATTTTCCTCTCCATTTCATAATGTCGTCATTTTGCAAATAGCACTGAATGCATGGAATAAAATAATAAAATAAATAATACTAATAATTCAGCATTTTAGATCCTAGTGAGTGGCAGCTACCCACTAGGACGGCTATGAGGGGAAACCAGCCGATTGCTCTGGATTCCTGGTGTGTTTCACGCTCCTCAGAAGGCTGCAGCGCTGGTTCCCTCCTCAGCCTCTCTGGCATATTTCCCAGGCACTGATTCTCAGTCTGTTTTTGCTTCTCAGAAACGGGGTTCCTCAGCCCACCTGCCTTAGGCCCCAGGACCAGCGCTGACCCCTGAGATACCCCAGTTACTTAAACACATCCCTGTCTGAGAACTCCACCGGCAAGGTTTAAAGGTTCTAGTTTACCATAACAGTCTCTCAGGGGCACACTGTGAATACAGTCAATACACACATTCTAGCACCTTCATCCTTTTTTATACTTGTTATGTAAAGCACAGGAAAGTACAGATCATACCAAAAAATAAACACATGTCTCTGCCTTAGTTTCCTCCAAGGTATCTTTTTGGGCTGGGGTCTGAGTCCCTTGGATTATTCAGAGAAAGCAGGCAGGCCCCCCTTTAAACATGAGGCTGCTAGATGCTGTGACCCCTCCTCTTCTGAATCCCTCACCCAGCTTCTGTGATCTTGCTCTCTCCTGACCTACACTTCCTCTTTTAATGTCAACCCCCTTAGTCTTGTCTGTTTCTTTAAAACCCCTTCTAGTCACTTAGTCCTTTTAAGTTTCAGCCACTCCTACCTTCCCCTCTTCCCTTTAGATGAATCAGCTAAACTGGTTTTCTAAGGAGGCAGCTCAGCTGTTGTCCCAGACAACCTGAATAGGGTTAAGTCCCAAGCACCTTCTATTCTATAAGTCTGATAAATCCCTTCTACAGGGCTGGTCAGCCATGGTGGATCCACATATAGGCACTCCTAATACAGCAGTTTTTCATAATTCAATTTCACAAGAGCAATCAGAATTCAGAAATTGTACAGACATAGCCCCAACTCATCACCACTTAAAATATCCTTTTTCTTCATGGCATAAGATTTAAAAGTGTGCTAGAAGAACAGGTGTTTATTTTGAAAGATCTGGCTTGTATATATCATTATTAACTCCAATGAAGTGTCTGGAGTTATACCAGTGTAAAGCCAATGTGAGATCTGAATCCAAACCTTATTGTCCTAGTCTTGAGTATTTGATACTGCAGCAGGAGAAGAAAGAAGGTGGCCACTTAATCCTTCTCTAGCAACTGCAAACTTTTGAAATGTGAGCCACTGTGCTTGGAAGGAAATTGAAACCCTTTTGAACATATTTATTTATCATAAGAAAAAGCCAACCACTGATTGAAAGGGGAATAAATACGAATAGGCAAGACATGAGTGTTAGAAGAAATAATGTTTTTATATCTCCCTATTTTGTTTTTAAAAACCCACTCATTAGAAAAAAAAAACAGTTTTGGAGATTCACCATTGTGTAATCCTTATCTGAATGGACCACATCTATGAAATGGTACTTCCATCTCCATGCTCATTAAAATCTTGGCCTCTCAGCTATAGAGTTGGTTCTAATTGCTGTTGCGGTGGTTTGTACGATGTGGACAGCTGGCCACTGGGAACTAGTTATGCAACTACAACTTCACAAAGATCACTGTAGAGAACTTGCAATCACTACTGAGCCTAGAGAGAGACTCTTAATTCCATTAGCAGTTCCTTAAGACAAAGACAACATTTTCAAATCTGTTGATTATTTTTCATTTCCATTTTCTACACATCTTATTTCAAATTAATATACAAACCCAGGAAAACCAAGAAAACTATTGACCAATGCCCAGCATTCATACACACTGCCTTAAAATAGACAACATGTTACAATTGCCTCCCATTATTGTCTGGATATGATCTTAATCATTTATTCATTGCAACTAATCTACAGCATAAAACTCTAAATGTCATATGTGTCATTGTTTCCAAGTACTCCAGTTAGCTTAAGGTTACTGTACCTGGGATGGATCAGACTGAGAATGCCACATTCAGGGCAGACTGCAAGAATCAGGGCAGACAATCCCCCCAAACTGGTGGTTTATTTCATAATTAGATTCACCAAGTCAATAACAAAAGAGCTTCTGCAGTACCACACTGGTTAACCAGAAGCCAAAGACAGTCCCCTTTAGACATTCCAGCCCTTGGCCCCCATCTAGACAAACAGGCCTAATATAGTGAGGGGTTATTGAAAACCTAATTCACCATATCTGAATTTATTACTAATCCCAACGGATCAGACACTTACCTCCAGGTCAATATATATCTCAGATCGTACCCAAATACCACAGTGTCAGCCAATCCTTAGTAAACTAACTAAAGATTAATAAAAGAAGAGACTTATAAACGGTTAATGGATCATATACACATAAATGATTGCAAAATCCTTGTATCAGGTTTGTAGTAGTGATATGACTGTTGGCTTGCAAAAGTCTCTCTGGTAACTTCCAAAAGATTGGAAGTTGCTCAATCAGTAGTTCAAGATTTTCCTTTTAGTTGTAAATCCACAGTCCAGAGATTTAGAGCAGAAAAGCGGCAAAATGCAGATCTCAGGTGTCTTTTATGTACTTCGCCAGTGCATGGAAATTTACTGTCCCAAACAAAGCTTCTGTGTATAGAAAGTTACTGGCCCAAGATAGAGTCCAGGGTCACATGAGCATATCACACGCTTCTATGTGTTTTTCTGAATCACAGGGGGTGACCATTGTCTCCTTGCTGTCTGAGGCATCCACAGGAAGACCCACTGGGCAGGATGAGTTTCTTCAGTGGCCCATTGTGAGAGTGGAGTGTCCTTAATGCGCCATCAACACATAGCTGTCTAGCCCTGATGTAAATCTATTTGGGGGGGTGTTACCCAGGAATACAACACATGTTTAAGATACAAGTACATAGCCATTATTCATAACTTCACATACAAAGATGATAAAACAGGATAATCATACTTAGCAATTCATAACTTTTCCATTGATACCTTACAGCAGTGGTTCTCAAAGTCGGTCTGACGCTTGTTCAGGGAAAGCCCCTAGTGGGCTGGGCCACTTTGTTTACCTGCCGCATCCACAGGTTCGTTCAATTGTGGCTCCCACTAGCCGCGGTTCATCGCTCCAGGCTCCGGGCTGCGGGAAGGGTAGCCAGCACATCCCTCACCCCACGCTGCTTCCCGCAGCTCCCACTGGTCTGGAGCGTCGAACCGCGGCCAGTGGGAGCTGCGGTAGGCTGAACCTGCGGACACGGCAGGTAAACAAACTGGCCCAGCTTGCCAGGGGCTTTCCCTGAACAAGCGGCAGACTGGCTTTGAGAACCACTGCCTTACATGACATACTTTGTATATGACTTATGGAAATTGTGTAACAGTGGTAACAACAGTGATATAAATGGCCACCTTTCTTACACAGCATCACAGTCATAGCCTCTGTAAAAATGTAGCATAGAGCAACTGGGAGATGAGTGGGAGAAGTATTGTACTGTGGAGAGAGGAAACTAAAAGAAAAATCTCTCTTTGGGCAAGGAATGTGGAAAAATATGTCCTAATGTACAAGTTCTATTTCTGCCATATAGTAAAAAGAGTAACCATTAAAATCTTGTAAAGGATCATTGTCTATTTCAAACTTGACTACTGCAGATAATCTATGTCTATCCCACTTGTTATGGGAAATGAAATAACCCTTATACACAAATATCTATTTTATGTGGCATGGATACTGGTTAAACAGTGGAATTTGTGAATATTATCACTCATGGAAAGCAAAACTGTAAGACTGGTTATACCTACTTTAGGTCCTGATCTAGCAGAGTCCTTTAGCAGGAGTATAACTGTAAGCATGCTAGTAGTACCATTGAGACTCATAACACGTGTTTGAAGTTATACAAGGGTCAAAGGGCTTTTGCATGTAAACCCATCACTATACCCTATGATCCTGTAGGCATTAATTCACTTGGAACCTCTCCATCGGTGGAATCGCCTGTAAAAGAGTGCTCCATGGGCAGAAGCAAATGGGGGGGAGTCCTGGCAAGATCACTTTCACAGGGTGTTGGAAGCCTATTCCAGTGCTTAACTATCCCTACAATTAGAAAGTGATTTTTCCTAATATCTAACCTAAATCTCTCTGGCTGCAAGTTAATCTGTTTACTTCTTGTCCTACCTTCAGTGGACATGGAGACCAACTGATCACTGTCCGCTTTGAAATATTTGAATACTTTTATCAGGCCCCCTCAGTCTTCTTTTTTTAAGATGATCCATGCCCTGTTATTTTTTAACCTTTCCTCATAGATGAGGTTTTCTAAAACTTTTATCATTTTTATTGCTCTCCTCCGGACTCTCTCCAATTTGTCCACATCTTTCTTAAAGTGTGGTGCCCAAAATTGGACAGAATACTCCAGCTGAGACTTCACTAGTGCTGAATAGATTACTTCCCAAGTCTTACATACAACATTCCTGCTAATAAACCCAAGCAAAATATTCGCCTTTTTCACAACTGCATCACATTGTGCACTGATATTCAATTTGTGATCCACTATAGCCATCAGATCCTTTTCTGCAGTACTACCACCTAGCCAGTTATTCCCTATTTTTAGTTGTGCATATGATTGTTCCTTCTTAAGTGTAGTACTTTGCATATGCCTTTACTAAATTTCATCTTGCTGAATTCAGACCAATTCTGAAATTTATCAAGGTCATTTTGTATTTGAATCCTGTCCTCTGAAATGCTTTGCAATCCCCTCCCAGCTTGATGTAATCTGCAAATTTAATTAAAATACTCCCTCATCCATTATCCAAGTCATCAGTGAAAATATTGAATAGTACTGGACCTAGCACAGACCGCTTTGGGACCCCAGTGGACATGTTCTTCCAATGTGACAGAAAAGCATTGATAACTACTCTTGAATACTGTTTTCCAACCCTTTGTGCACCCACCTTAGAGTAATTTCATCTAGACCACATGAAAATGATACGTGGGACTGTGTCAAAAGCTTTACTAAAATCATGATAAATCACATCTCCTGCTTTCCCCCTACTCACTAGGCTAGTAACCCTGTCAAAGAAGGAAATTGGGTGATTTGTTCTTAAAATAAACCATGTTGGCTGTTACTTATCACACTATTATCTTCTAAGTGCTTACAAATTGCTTGTTTAATAATTTGTACCAGTATTGTTCCAGGTATCAAAGTTAGGCTGACCGGTCTATAATTCCCAAGCTTCCCTTTATTTCTCTTTTTAAATATAGGTACTATGTTTGCCCTTCTCCAGTCCTCTGGGACCTCACCCATCCTCCATGAGTTCTCATAGATATTTGCTAACTGTTCCAAGATTGCTTCAGCTAGTTCCTTAAGTTCCCTAGGTGAATTTCATCAGGCCCTGCAGATTTGCATACATCTATCTTATCTAATAGTTTCCCTTAACCTGTTCTTTCTTTATTCTGGCTTATGTTTCTTCCCCATTCTTGTTAATATTAATTGTGTTAAGCATCTGGTCTCAATTAATCTCTTTAGTGAAAAGCAACAGAGAGTCCTGTGGCACCTTTAAGACTAACAGCAGTATTGGAGCATAAGCTTTCGTGGGTGAATGCCCAATTATGCTCCAATACAGCTGTTAGTCTTAAAGGTGCCACAGGACTCTGTTGCTTTTTACAGATCCAGACTAACACGGCTACCCCTCTGATATTATCTTTAGTGAATATCTTTAGTGTCATCTGTTATTAGTTCTCCTTCCCTACTGAGTAGTGAACTTCCACTTTCCTTCATTTTCCTCTTGCTCCTAATATAGTTATTAGGGCTGTCAAGAGATTAAAATAATAATCATAATTAATCACGCGATTAAAAATATTAATTGTGATTAATGACACTGTTAAACAATAATAGAATACCATTTATTAAAATATTTTTGGATGTTTTCCACATTTTCAATATATTGATTTCAGTTACAATACAGAATTCAAAGTGCTCACTTTATATTTACTTTTCATTACAAATATTTGCATTGTAAAAAAGAAACAAAAGAAATAGTATTTCAAGTCACCTAATACAAGTACTGTAGTGCAATCCCTTTATCATGAAAGTTGAATTTACAAATGTAGAATTATGTACAAAAAATAACTGGATTCAAAAATAAAACAATGTAAAATTTTAGAGCCTACAAGTCCACTCAGACCTACTTCTTGTTCAGCCAATCACTCAGACAGACAGATTTGTTTACATTGCAGGAGATAATGCTGCCCGCTGCTTGTTTACAATGTCACCTGAAAGTGAGAATAGGCATTTGCATGGCACTGTTGTAGCTGGCATCACAAGATATTTACATGCCAGATGTGCTAAAGATTCATATGTCCCTTCATGCTTCAACCACCATTCCAGAAGACATGCGTCCAAGACACTGTTGTGATAAGATCAATGCTTCCTTTATAGTGTCAGCCATTTTTCTTGGTGGCCCAGTGAGAGAATGTTTGAAGAAGAAAAAAATTGGCTGACACAGTCCAAGACAATAGGTCAGGTGTGGTGGCAGAGTCACTGGAGAGGCAACCTGGGCTAATATCCATCAAGAAATTCACATGCATGGTAAGGAACTGACCAAATATTTCAATATAATGAACAGAAGCAGTGTGTTGAAGAATCCTTTTCTCAGCAGTTGTCTGAAAATGATGAATGATAATAGATTTTGCATATTATAACTAATATATGCAGGATTCAGTGTTCTGGGACTAAAATGAATTTCATAAAATTGCTCAGTTGTTAGCTGAATGGCATTGATGGCTGATCTTCTCAATCCGTATTTAGAAACTCACAGATTGGAAAGGCCATGCTTTGTAATTGCCACCTCTCATTTATAAGCATATTCGACATCACACTTACAAATGAGGTTGTTGTTTCCAGATTAATAAAAAACTGACAACAATGACCTCACTGCTCCTGGGAATACAGTATCTTGAGAATGATACAGATCTTTTGAACTCTTTGCATAATAACGGGTATTTGAATATTCCATGGAATAGCATTCAGTGTTCAAAACCTGGTCAGTAGAAAGCAGCATAAATTGAGGTTTGTATCACATAATGTGCCCAGTAAAAATACCAACCTCCAAGTGAAGCATTTTACTAGATTTTAGCAGAACAGATATCCATTTAAAGTTGTTTGGAAATACAATATTAGCCAACTCTTGGTAAAATCCAGTACTGTGTATTAATGTCTGCTTATCCTACCTATCTACTTTAAAGTTTCTTTAAAAAATAGTACCCCACTATAATATTATTAGTTGATTAATTAGTCTACAAGTAAACTAGATTTTTTTTATTAATACCGATAGTAGCATATAAGGTAATAACAGCAAGGAGAAATTTAATTTTTTCTGTAAAGTGTTTTAAATACCTGTTATAAATTATCACTATGTTTCAGTAGCACAAAAACAAGTAGTAAACTAGTAATGATTTTAATAAACCCTGAAAACTCTAATAGATACAGTAAGTCCAAAATGATAGTATCTTTTAACATATGGGACTGTAAAGCCAGATTAAAAGCAGATGTTTATGGGTGAAATAACCCTTCATAGGAATTAGCTATTAGGTTCCAGTATAATATTAAATTTATTGTGGCTCTGAACTTGGCAAGAAGTTTTTTGGCAAGGAGACCAGCTGTTGTTTATTCATATTAAACCTGGGAATATATGTATATATTGTAGAGAATTAAACTAAACTCTGCAGTCCATATACTAGAACAACCAGTAGTGGAGCAGAATGCAAAATAGGATTCAGACTAGAGAGGAGATAGTATCTTTGTAGCTTAGAAATCATACTGTGTTGTACAAAGGAAGCATTAGCCTTTGGCCTATCTGACTTCTTCTCTCTCTCTTATGCTTCTATTCCATGCGGAACATATGGCCTTCACCACTGCTTTCCAACTTTGCCTGTCTCCTGCTGTAGGCTTAGCTTCTTCCCAGGTCATTTTTATAGGCTTCTATTGTGCATTTCCATGTATCCTTGGTCTGCCACATTGCTATTTGCCGTAGGGGTTCCACTCCAAGGCCTGTAATGTTATGTTATTCAGGTCTTTGCTCCATGTATGTCCTAGCCATCTCCATTTTCATTCTGGAATTTCCTGTCCCATCAGTGTCTGTTTTGTCCTCCTCCACAGTTCTTTGATTGTGATATTTTCTGGCCCTCTGCATATTGAAGATTTATCTAACACAGCTGTTTATGAAAACTTTAAGTTTAGATAGTAAGGTCTTAAGTCTCCAAGTTTCAGCACCATATAGTAAGATTGATGACAATGGTATTAAATATTCAAAGTTTAGTTTGGAAGGCAATATTTCTGTTTCTCCAGATCAGCTTTAGAGTTAGAAAGACATGTCTGGCTTTTACTATTCTGGCTTTAATGTCTTCATCTGTTCCACCTGTTGTACTCACAGTGATGCCAAGATATGTGAAATATTTGGCTTCTTTTATGTCAATCCCAGAAAATGTTATTGGTATTTTTTTCTGTGTGTTGATTCTCGTGGTTTTAGTTTTATTGGTATTGATTTTCAACCTACAAATTATGCACAGACCTGGAGACAATCTGTTTTGGCTTCCATGTCTCTGTAAGTATGGGATAGCAAGTTGATGTCATCTGCAAAATCAAGGTTCTCTAACTTCTGTGTGAAAGTCAATTGCATGCCCCTTGGATGTTTTGTCTTATTACCCAATCCACTACCAGAAAAAAGATCATGGATGACATAAAACAGCTTTGTCTGATATCCATAGTGACCTCGAATGGCTTACTCAGTTCACTATTATGTATTAGTTGGCATGTTATATATTCATAAAAGCTCTGAATGATGTCCACAAATTTCTAAGGGATTCCATAGCAGTATAGCAACTTCCATAAAATTATTCTACCTACTGTATCAAAGGATGTTTGGAAATCTATAAAAATCATATAAAGCAATGACTGACATTCAATTGACAATTATATTGTAATACAGAGCATTACTGTTTGATCTATACATGATTTCTCCTATGTAAACCCTTTCTGTTCTTATCATAACTTTGAATCTACCTGTGATGGGTTGGGTCACAGAGACCACCTTAGGACTGCCACCTGATGTGCTGAGATTACCTCTGAGCCCATTTTCCCTGCCAGTTTGGGACTTCAGTACCTTGTCTTGTTGAACCAGACACGCTAGCGTGCTGCAAACACAGACTCAGGTCTGAACCATGTCACCCAAAAGCTGCAGACTTAACTGAAAATGGCTTAGAAAGTGTTCCTGTCTCTAGCACCCAGATACCCAGTTCCCAGTGGGATCCAAACCCCAAATAAATCAATTTTACTCTGTATAAAGCGTATACAGGGTAAACTCATAAATTGTCCACCCTCTATAACACTGATAGAGAGAAATGCACAGCTGTTTGCTCCCCCAGGAATTAATTACTTGCTCTGGGTTAATTAATAAGCAAAAAGTGATTTTATTAAGTATAAAAAGTAGGATTTAAGTGGTTTCAAGTTATAACAGACAGGACAAAGTAAGTTACCAAGCAAAATAAAATACGCAAGGCTAAGCCTAATACATTAAGAAACTTAATACAGGTAAATTTCACCCTCAGAGATAAGCTTGTTTCACAGTCTAGACTTCTTCCTAATCTGGGCCCAATCCTTTCCCCTGGTACAGTTCTTGTTAGTTCCAGCTCAGGTGGTAACTTGAGGATTTCTCATGACTGGCCACCACCTTTGTTTTGTTCCACCCCCTTTTATATCTTTGGCACAAGGCAGGAATCTTTTTTCTCTCTCCCTCCCTATCCCTCCTACTAAAAGGAAAAGCATTAGGTTTAAAATGGTTTCCAGTATCATGTGACATGTTCACATGTCCTGTGAGACCCGAAACCTCCATTCTTCCTGGGCTGACTCACAGGAACACAGGAAGACTGCAAGTAAACAGAGCCATTTACAACCAATTTTCCTAGTTAATGGGAGCCATCAAGATTCCAAGACACCATTAATGGCCCACACTTTGCATAATTATAATAGGACCTCAGAGTTATATTTCATATTTCTAGTTTCAGCTAGAAGAATGATTCATTTATACAAATAGGATGACCACAGTCAATAGATTGTAAGCTTTGTAATGATACCTTACAAGAGACCTTTTGCATGAAGCATAGTCCAGTTACATTATATTCACACTCATTGGCATATTTTCATAAAATCATATGGAGTGCAATGTCACACTACCGTTATCTTTATTCTGTCTAGAATAATACATGCCAATACCTTACTTGCGATAGATAGCAATTGAAGGCCTCTCTAATTCTTACACAGACTGAGGTCTCCTTTCTTTGGCAGTGTCACTATATTTTCCATGCTTTTGGTGTTTTTTCTTCTTCCCAAATCTTTTGTAAGATCCTGTCAAAATGTCTACTATATTCTTACAATCTCCCCTAAGAGCTTCCGTTGTAATGTTATTTGACCTACAGTACGTTATTACATGATACAGTCTTCAACATTCAAGGACCTTTTGTGCATAAGCACAAGCCACCAGCTCTAACTCTACCAATATCGCTGCAGAATGCACCACAAGAGTTGGGATAGGCAGGCTGGTCACCAGTGAGAGAGATCTGGATGCTGTTCCACACATCTTGGGCCCGATTCTCCACTGCATTACACCAGTTTTATTGTGCTGTATTGAGTGGAGTTTGTACCCAAGAATAAAAGAAATCATGTATATTTAGGAGATAGAGGTGAAATATAAGTATTAGTATTGTAACACAGGCGTTATAGGTTGCAGGCTTGAGATATTTAGCTTAGCCAAACAAGGCCTCAGGTCTAAAGATAGGTTGACATGAGTAGCTAACCAGTGAGTGTCTCTATATCACAAGATGAAACAGTCACCAGAATAGAAGTGTTAACTTTCTGGTATTTTGCAGACAGATGGTGTCAGTAATGAGCTAACCACAAGTTGTTAGAGTGTTTGAGTGATGTAAATGTTAATGAGCATAAGGGGAACTAATAAGCCTAGAAAACCAAGGCACCCCAAGGTAGTGGGACATGGAAGTTCAAATAAGGAAAAGGAATTGAAGCCTTCATAAATATGTATGAACCCAGTAGGCATCAGCGTCACACATTTAAAAGCTGTATCATTGCCTACATGCCTGAGTAGACACCAGGATGACAACCACTGGTGATGATGATAATAGTGAGAAGGATGAGGATGAGGATGATGACTGACACTTGGGAGTTCTCTGCAAAAGATGGTATGAGTAATGCAATGCTAGATGTTCACTATTGTTCTCTCTCTCCTTTACCAGATTGCGGTGTTTGTATTGTTGTTTGGCTGGCTAATAAAAATAACTATGACAAAAAGAGCACACTGTTGTCCCTGTTGTGCACCATAGGCTCCAGCTTCTATTTATAACCTCTTCACTGCAGTCGATCTTGGGGCTGAACCCTCACATTTCAAGTAGGTGTAAGCCCTCACATTGGGGTGGATAATTAGTTAAAGTAATTCATAACTATAAATAAGGCTATAAGCTACACGGGTGTACAACTGAAAGAATACAGCTGAGAATTAGATCTTGTACATTCATATTAGGGGTCTATGTGGCTGCAGAGGGTCAGTCTGATAGCCAGCTGGCCTATTGGTCAGGTAGTGGCTTCACTGTTCTTTCCGACCTTGTCATTCTAGAAGGGGCCCTGGCTGAGTCATATGTGGTGGGCCTCAAGGCATCCTGAGCAGGGCCGGCTCCAGGCACCAGCTGAGCAAGCTCGTGCTTGGGGCGGCAGATTCTACGGGTTGGCATTCTGCCCAATCCTAGCGCGGCACGGCCACTTTTTGTTTGTTTGTTTGCTGATCCGGCCGCCCTGTAGGGGGCGGCGGCACAGAGGAGGGGAGCACCCTGCTGGGAGCAGGCTGCGCACTCCATCTGCCCCAGTCGGTGCCAGGTCTGTAGCAAGCCCGGCAGGGCAGCCCACGTCCTTCCGTCCCCGCCGACCGGAGCGGCGTGGAGCCCTCCCGGCAGGCGGTGTGGCGGTCGGGGCTGCTGAAGCCCTGGACGCCCCCCTTTTCTCTCTCCCCCCGCTCCCTCCCACTCCCCCCCTCTAGCCGGTGCACATCTGCAGTGCAGAGAGTCCCCTGGCTCTGGGCGCCCCGCAGGTTTGTTTTTTTCCTGGTTTGCCACTCCGCTGCAGGTTTTGTTTTTTTTTTGCTTTGCCATTCTGGCCAGCCTGATTTTTTGTTGTTGTTGTTGCTTGGGGTTGCAAGAAAGCCAGAGCCAGCCCTGATCCTGAGTCACTCTTCCAAACTCTTAATAGTCTGCCATAGTCAAGATACAAAAAGGATCCAGACCTTATCATTCCACTGGGTTTCAACCCAGGGCCCTAGAGGGACATTGCAGTATCTAACCACTTGTTAGTCCACCCCAAGTTAGTCCACCCCATGGGTCACTTCCTACCAGGCTGAGATTCCTCTGTTTGGGGCATAGTCACAGGCTCAGGAGTATCCACTTAGTGTGTCAGTGGGATGATGTCCCATTCCTCACAGTCTCTTGTGAATCTGGATCACTGTTTTCTGAATAGCCTTAGGAATTCCACTGTCACTCCTCTCACAGCTCCAGGCATCAGCCTCACTTCTTGGTGCAACCCGTAGCTTCTTCCTGCCCTGCCCCAGGCCCACCAGTGCCTTTATAAACTGTCCCTCCACCTAGAGCTTGCCCTGCTGCTGATGCGGGGTAGGGTTTCCCAAGCCCAGTGCTTCTCTATGCCTGGCCTTGATTTAGTGTGGGTCTGTAAACCCCATCACACAGACACAGGGCGAGCTGTGCATATAACTTTTTATATTTAGATTTTTTTCCCCAAAGTTATCAAGAGGCATTGTGGCCTGCTGGAGAGAGCACTTGGCTTTTTGTCAGAATACCTATACTTTGTTCCTGGCTCTTCCACTGAGCTGCTAAATGACCTTGAGTAAGCCACTTCACCTCTTTGTGTTTCTGTTTCCCCTTCAGTTCAATAGGGATAGTGATATTTACTTCCATTATAAAGCACTTTGAGGTATATGGAAGGGAAGAGGGAACCAGCACAGCTCATGGAGTATTGATGTGAAAGGAAGTTAAAGGGTTCTTTCCAAACAGTATGTCATATCCATCTGATGGTTATCAGCTGGGCAGGCAGAGTTTATAGTATAAAACATTACAGAACCTATAGTACAGAGAACATTATGGAATCTATGGTATAGTGAACTTATAGAGAGTTGTAGTAGAGCAATGTTTTACTGGGCATACAAGACATATTCAGCTTCAGAGCATCAAACTATTTGGATCACTGCAGAGCAGCTTAAACTCAAGTGAAAGTTGGTCCACCAAGAATGGAGGCTGCAGCAGCGCAAGGAATCAACTATCCCCAAAGCCAGTTGGTACAGCCCACAAGGTAGGCACTACAGGAGAGGGAAATGACTTACTGCCTAGGAGATGCATTTTCTACAGAACTTCTGGTAGCAAAGTTCCAACTGTAAATTAAAGGGTCTCACTGCAGGCAGAATTCTTGAAGAAGTGGGACAAGGGCACCACTACATGCCATCCTGTGAAGTGCATATTTACTATGCCACCAGCAGGTTAAATCTAGAACTGGCTCAACAAAATATGAACTTAGAAACCTTTTTCAATGTTTCACTTTTTTTTTTTTTTGACCTGGGGATTTAGCCAGTAAAGTCTCATCATCTGCTGCACTCTTAATTCAAACATGGGATGATTTTTATAATTATATTTAATGACTACATAAACAATGCCAACTGAAGACCAATCTACAAGTATTGCATACATGTCTGGCCTACAAATTATTATTATTATTGTTACCATTACAAGGGGCATGACAGCAAACCTCATAGTAAGTTTGTCTATCAATTTCTATTACAAAAACAAACAAAAACCTGGTTGTGACATTTTCTAAAGAACTTTAATGCCCCGTATTGCCAACCCAAGTGTTCAAAAATCATGAGTCAGGACTCAAAAAATCATGAGATTGGGTTAAAATAATAAATGTTGGGTTCTTTTTATTTGTCTTCTAGTTTGTTAGTCTATAGGATGCCCATGGTTCATGTTTTCAAACTTACTTTCACAGTGATGAAGGCTAGAAACTTACTTAAAAAAATACAGTCAACAAATAACTGCCCAGTCAAATTATCCAGGGGTTGTTTCTTCAAGTTATGCTCATCGCCAGGAGGTAGAAATGGTTCTGATCTGATTTTTGTGCTTGTATTCAGCAACAGCAAGCATTGGGCACAGATTGTTTCTGAAAAGAATTTGCTTTAGGTCTAGAAAGAGAATAACAATCTGCAGTACCATACAATGTTTAGCAGACTTGAATTTTTACAGGCCGTGTTTTTTGCAAAGAAGGGAACTAAGTGCAAAAGACCATTATTATAGTATTGTAGAGCTGAGCAAATAATTCACACATGAATTATTTATTTGACAAACTTCCCCACTTTTTCTGTTCACTGTCCACAGGCACCTCATAGATTTTTGAAACATAATCATTATTCAAAATAACAATGAAATGTATCACTAGTTTCTTCCAGTTCGATACATAATATTTGAAATTTGAGATGTGCTGCACACTAGGGCTACTCAGAAAACAAGAATTCAATATGCAAAAAAAAATCAGTGCTTCAAAATGTGTTTTTGTTCTACATCAGAACAAAAACGAGACCTTTTGAAATTTGTCAAGAAAGAGACACACCACCCCAGAATAGCCAATAGCCCAATAGTTAGAGCACTCATTGGCCATGTGGGGAATCCAGGTTCAAGTCCCTGTTTTTCCTGATTTAGAGAAGGGATCTGAATTTCAGGTCTCCCATATCCCAAGCAAGTGTTCTAATCACTGGGGTTTTTTCTTTCTTTCACCAGAAATTCCATTCTGGAACCAAGAAACCTTCCTGATGAAATTTAAAGCTATATGTTTTTTCAAAAAAATATCTTGTTTCAAAATATCAGTATTTTACAATGAAAAAACATTTAATTGAAACATTTCCAGCCAGCTCTACTGCACAGTTTGAATTGGTCACATAAATCACATGGGTTTGGTTTTGTCCTCTGATTGGATGAGTGTAACTCCCATAAACAACTCTCTGATGCAAATGCTTATGGAAAGGAAGTTAAGGCCCTCATCTGCAATGAGCTCAGTTTGTCAGTGGGGATCTGTATGGGCACAGGGGTCCACCTGTGCAGATCTTATTAGGAGATTGGGAACTAACTTTGGTTTTTTTTCATGAATATTTGAGCATGCAGTCTGTGAAATGTCTGCTATTAAAACTCAGCATGGTGTAGTGACTAGGGCAACAGTCAAGGATACCTGTGTTCGATTTCAGGCTTTGCCACCTGGGCAAGTCATTTTATCCCACTGTGCCTCTGTTTTCCTTACAATCCTTTATCTGCCTTGCCGGTGACTGTGCGCTCCTCAGGACAAGAGAGTGTCTTGCATGATGTGTTTGTATAGTGCCTACCACAATGTGGTGCCAGTCTTGGTTAAGGTTTCTTCTCTAAGTACTACTGTGATATAAATAAATCAGTCATGATGTGATGTACCTGTATGGATTTCTGAACATAAGTTTTGAAATATGCCTTAATGAACACTCTTACAATTTTCATTTATTCCACAGACTGTTAAATTGCAACCTCACACGTCCTAGCTTTATTATAGTGCTTCACACCATGGGACTCATCTGTAGTCCCTTTGATTTCCTAATTATGTGTGTTTTCTCCTTCCAGTACTGAGGCCCTGATTTTAAAGGTTTACTTTAAGTACGTAAGCAGTTCCTCTGAAATACCTCAGACAATTCACATGCTTAAATTTAGACACATCAGAGTCTGAGTATCATCTGGCTTTTAAAAACTGATATTCTAATTAGGCAAAAGTGCTCAGTGTATGACATGGTCCTTGTGGCCTAGAGAACAAGACAACCACAGGTTGACATACTGTTCTGTATCTAGTCTCTCCATAACTTCTGTGCCAATGCTATACTCAACAGCTAAAAACTCAGCTTTCATTTCTGCCTATCCTGACTAATATCACTCATTTCTGTTGTACCACCTCGATCCAGCCTGCTTTGGTGCCTTTGACTATTTCCCTTTGAACAAATAAAGCTGAAGAAAGATTCATATCCTAATATCTGGGAACCAAAAATAAAAACATTTACTACAGGATGTGGTGAGATTATTTTCCCCACCCTGGAACTAGTATAGATTTTATCCAGAGTACAGTATGCTGTTGTAAAATTCTTGTTTATTTCTCACATGAGATCTATGGATAAATCCAACAGAATGACAAACATTTCCATAGAGTTTTAGCCCTACTTACAGAATTCTAAAGCAGAATTCTAAATACTCTATTACATCTTTTTACATTATATAGGTTGCTTTAAGCATGATAGAGATAAGATATCACTACCCATTAAATTCTATCTTTTGAAAAGTAATCTCTATAGAACTCTACTGCTTTCATTCCTATTAAACTTTATAGATTTTTTTCCCATATGAGCATCAAACAATAATAATTAAAATCCCACTAAAACATTACCACACTGATCATTGCCTAAGAGAATACTATGCTGATACTATAGTGGACTTTGTCAACATGTTTCCAGTTTCCTTTCTGCCAAAAGAACATTGAAAAACTATAAAGTGACAGGAATTACACATCTTCCAATAAATAGCTCCACTCCATTTTGGGAGTTAGTTTCAGTAGCGCTCACCAGAAGTAAGGTGATGAAGGGCAGACTGCCAAGCAGTCATATAAGTTTTTACAATCAATAGCCCTTTAGAGAAAAGAGTGTTTTTTTTTTCTTTTAAAAATCCTTTCTTCCTGAAAGAACTAAGCACCTAGAAAGGTGACTTTTCCATTCTACGACTCAAAATATAAAATTTTTTACAATGCTTCTGTATGATAAAATAGGTAATAGACTCGCCTGGTTGGGATCACTCCCAGAAGCCACTGTTACCAAAACAAAACACATTGCTGTCTTGTTTTTTGAAATCACAACCATGCCTTGGCTTCTTTTGTAATGTTATCTAAACTGAAGGGATACTAGAAAATATACCCTCAGTATGGCTTGTGGGGGTTGATCACAAATGGAAGTTAAAAATCTGCCAATCCAAAGGAGCTGAACCATGAATGACAATGAAAGCCTCTTTCTTTCTGAATGTCATAAGTATTAGAATTTAATTTATGGACTCCTTTTCCTGAAGTGCAGACACTTAATCTGAATTCACTGACAGGCTGGCTGTTTTAACAGTGAGTTGGATTTCAAAGTTCCTGTAGATATAGAGGCAGTAGAGTAGCACCTTCCCTGATTGCCTGATCAATATTCCACTTGAGCTAAGATACCAGTTACTGGTTATTGTGCCTCCTGACTAAATGTTGCAGCTTCTTGCTTAACATGTAAGCTGTGTACATATCTATTGCAAAGCTAGATGTAGAGAGAGATATTGACTTTTTTCAAAGTCAATGTGTGTACAGCATTTAGGACAATATAGCAATAAAATTGTTTAAATTGTGAAAACATATAAGGCACTCAAACTCTCTTATCTCTCTTTGTTTTGAGAGGAGTCTCTTATTCATGAAGATGAGAACCAGGGAGTCCCCTCAGTCTTAACATGCTTGGAAGAAGGAATGATAGTTTTGGGATTAAAGCAAACAGCTGGGAGACAGAAGGCCTGCTGTCAGAGATATGGGTGTATACCTGAAGTGCTTCTACTGAAGTCAATAGGCAGATACAACAAAGCACAATTGGACAACTGGGTTCTATTTGTGGCACAGCTACAGACTTCCAGTGTGACCTTGGGCATGTTACCTCAACTTTCTGGGCCTCGGATTCCCAGTCTATAAAATGAAGAGATGAATTCTGATCTGACTCTCAGAGGTGTTGTGAGGCTTAATTCATTAATATTCGGAAAGGGTTCCAAGTTCTGAAAAGGGAAAATGCTATAGAAGTGAAAATTATTACTACTACCCTCTGGCAAGCTTTTATATTTTCAAATATTGAAATATCTTAGAAGCTAAAGGGTGGTTTGTCACACTGGAAGTCTGTGCTTGACCCCAAATCCCTTTTTAGGACCAGTAAGCAGCAGCAATGTTTGCATATTATTCTTTTACCCTGGCACTAAAAACAGGGATCCCTTTGCAGGATCAGGGGCTTAATGAACAGACATCATATTACAGTCATGGTGAGCAGGACTTTTCTAGTTTTCATCATGCTGGGTAAAAGGAGACATTATTGGATTTTCTGAGGTTAAGGGGAGAATAGGGAAGATAGGATTGGAGATAGCATATCTGAGTAAGCAGACTTGTTTTGTAGTAAGTTATGTGAATATTAGATCAGTGCTGGTCATTGCTGATACTAGAAATAAACAACATATGGTGATGTCATCACTGACACCCGTCGACACCATTGAATCTCACTGAGTAAGTAGCCTGGGGAGAGCTTTAATAAAAATGTATGGGAAGAAGTAAAATGAAGAAGAAGATGGACATTCCAGGCAGCTAGTTGACAAGGTTAGAGGTGACAGTCATACACATTTTAAAAAGCAGATAAAGATTGCATTGTCAGAAGTGCTAACAGATTCTGAAATGCTTTTTGCTAAGAGTCTGCCACATGTCTAAATAAATCAACACACACTGGGGCACCACTGGTCTAGATTATTTTCCTGCTATAACAAGCATGCTTGATTGCCAAGGCCTGCCATTCCTGGGGCCAAATCAAAGATATGATATTAACTTCTTTCAAAGATGCAGCAAGCAAGGCAATAGAAGAATGCAAATAAATCAATTCTGCATGCTTAAGCCCATCTCCGTTTCATGCACGTCTGGTGATGGGAAATAATTTTTTTCCATCCTGCCTTATCATTCTGAGGTATGAAAAATAGAATTTGTCACAGTAATGAAGCACAGGAAAAGGCTGCTTGTTATAAACTGATTACAGTGTAGATTGAAGGGCTGGTTCTCATTAGCTTTGTTAGATTGGACATGATCCTTGGACTGGAGTAATTATTGCAAGTAAGTTTTGAAAGAGAGGGTGGGCCTGCTAGTACAATGTACTATACACAATTGCAATAAAAAGAAAGAAAAATCTTTCCTTATTGAACAATTCCAAAGCTGGATTAGTTTAAACTTTCTAAATTTCTTATTAAGATACCCAACAAGGAAAACAGGCCTTTGGTTGGAGCATAAGCACCCAGCAGTTTTGCACTATTAGCATATGCTCTGTATGACAGATGTGAGAGGTGGGAAGTGTAAAGAATTCAAATGACTATATTGAAATGTGCCAGACAAGCATGGGCTTTTGGGACAATACCTATTAAATGGGAATCCCTGGGGAGCATTTAATGCAAATACCATAACACCGGTTATGCAAAACAAAACCAACCAAACAAAACCCTACAACATTTTGTAGCTATATCCTGAGGAGAGTGGCATCGACTGGTGATTACCTGTTCCCAGGGACTGGAGATCAAAGGCTGGAGTATAAAGAAATGGCTGATCTGCCTGGCCTTGGTTCCTGATCTAAAAACTGAAATGAACTTGTAACCACAGGGAAAAGCTAGTTGTGGGATTTGAAAGACCGACACCTACCACAGCCCTAGGTTGGAGTTGGGGGTGACCTCTTGTAAGCTTTTTAGTCTATGTGCAGGTTCCTTTTTTTTGTTTTTAGAGGCTCTCTGTAATGCTTTTACCTAAAGATGCTTGCTTTAGGAGCTGTGTGGTAACTTGTAACTGCTGGCAATACACTGTCATACACTGGCCTCAGAAAGTAAGTAAAGCACAGGTGCTGGCCTTTTAGGCAGACTGGCTTGCTGAGGATATCTCAGTATAGACCAGGGAGTTGTGGAGCCTTAAAACCCCAGGCAGAAGCGAGTGAAATGTGTGTCTCTGCCCAAGAGAGGTGATGGCTGGGAGCAAGAAACCTTTAAGCAGATGCCTTTGAGGGACCACAGAGGGGAAAATACAGGTGCAGTTTTCCTAAAACTGTTACAGTGATACTAAGTGTATCCTTTGTATTCTGTCATTCAGCATGCATTCATTCCTTGTTGGAAAGTCAGACTTGATTGTGATGCAAAGAAGGCAAGTTTCATTCTAAGCTGTATGGATGGTGCTGGAAAAAAAGAACAGTTGGGAATAACAGTGTGGATGTCAAACAGCCTATTTCTTGCTGCAATTAACCATTCAGTCTTGAATGCATGAAAATGTCTATAGTTCACCTATTTTTGCATCTCTACTTATTCATCTCCTCATGGCAGGAGTAGAGTGTAGGCCTAGGCCATTGTCTGGGTGGACTCTAGAAGCACACTCAGTTAAGTTAACCTTCAATCAGAAGCAGAGTGCATGTTTGCATCTGACCTCCACTGAAAATGTTTGCTCTGCAGAGATTAGTCAATTTTGACAGTTATAAAACTAAAGAAACCAGTGTTGGCTGCTGGCCCCTCCACTTCTCTCAGGAAGAGACTTGACAAAAGATCTCCATTTCAAACACTTAAAGAAACTCTTTAAAATTTTTGCTTACTCAGAAATATTAGAGAATTCCATTCTTTGCCTAAAGGACAAATTGTTCATAAAAGGAGAAGCAGTTCTCAATAAAATAGATTAAAGGTGCTAATGATGGCATCGTTAATTCTCCTACAATTCAATCTCATCTTTATAGAAGGCACCAGCCCTCTACACTCTATTATGTTTTAAGGCCTGATTTATGAATCAATCCCAGAAGCATTAATGATGGCACAGGTAACTGTTGTAATATTTCAGGTGGTTTCCAGCACTGCTCTATCAATAGAATACATTTTGTTTCAATTCCATTACATTTTAATCCTCATTTTGTAAATACTTGCTTTGGGGAGTTCTAAGCAATATATGCATGGTTTCAGTCACAACGCTTCAGACATTCCTTTTCCTCTACACTTCATCCATTTGCTTTATTTTCTAGTCCTCTCACTTTACTCCTCCCTTTGGCTCCTTTTTCACTCACACTTTCTATCATGCTGCATGTTTGGAATAGTCTTCTTTTTTCCTGTGACTTTCTCCAAGTCCTCTACCAATGCTTCCTGCCTTATTCTCTCATCATTAATAACCCCAAACAGTCTCCTTTTCTTGAAGTGTGGTTCTGTGTGTGTCTGTTATGTTTAGACTGCACAGTATTGCAGGAAGGGACCATGGTTTGTGAGGCAGAATGATGACCTAGTGGACAGGGCACTAACTGGGTTCTAATGCTGGTTTAGCCTCTACTCTATTACTGTCCCTTCTATTACCTACTGTGTGCCCTAGAGCACATCACTGTACCTCTGTATACTGTCCCACCTTCTACCTGCTCTGTCAGTAATCTCTTCAGGGTAGAGACTGTCTCTTACTATATGTTTGTACAGTGCCTAGCACAATAGAGCTATGATGTTCGTTAGGTCCTCTACACTCCTGTACTAAAACAATATATTATTAAAGTTTTCTCTGTGCTTATAAAGCACAAGACCATGTCAAAGTGATGGTACTATATCGATGTTTTGTAAAGAATCACTATTTTAATAAATGTTACAATAGTTTTACTGTTTCTATTTACACTTGACAAAAGCCTGGAACGTGGAAGTGAACATTAGTTTTACAGCTGTATATATGCTGTGTTATATCTGTGAGAATGTATATTCTCAGGAACAAAAACTGAAAACATTACAGGATGAAAGACACTTACCAACTAACATCCAGTGGCTAGTTGCAAACAGGCCACTTTAAGCCTGCAGCCACACGTCTGTGTCTGTGCCAAATTTAGTGAGAGCCAGCCACAGAAAGGCATGCTGGGAAAGAGTTCCTATGAACGGGCAGTGCTGCACTATGTAAAATTCCTCAGCAGTTGCTTTCCCAAGCAGTCCCAGGGGAAGGTTCTCCTGGGAAAGCAGTCCACTTTCTTGTGAATGTCCAGCCTGCAGCTTAAGGTCAACTTGGCCAAAACAGAACTCTCATTTTTTTCCCTCCAAGCTCTCCTACTTTCTCTTTCCTTAGTTGTGGCAGTGAACACCTTGTCACTCAGGCATGTAACCCAGGCGTTATCTTTGACCCTGTCTTTAAATTCCCAGGTGCAGGTGATATCTAAATCTTGCTCTGTCTGCCTGAATTAACATCTTTAAGATCCAGCCTTTCCCTACCATCTACACAGCTAAATCTCTTATCCAGGCCCTCGTCAGCTTAAGTTTTGACTACTGCAGCCTCCTTCTCTCAGATCTTGAGAAATACAATCTTGATTCACTACATGCTTATTGCATCAGCTATATCACTGCTCTCTTTGCTTTCCTTCAGTGGCTGCATCTTCTATATAACGTGAAGCAAAAACTACTTTTCTTCACTTTTATGGCCCTTCATAGTCTATCCAAACCCTACCTATCAACTCTCAGATGTTACTAAGATGTTGACTTTCATACCTCTGTTCTGCCAATGGTGCCACATTTCATCACCCCCTTGTTTAATTTTCAAGGAAATACCTTTTTACTTTTCCCCATAGGCTGCTCCTCAGACATGGGAGAAGTTCTCTGTAAATATTTGCAAAGTTACCTCTTTGTCCTCCTTCAGATCCTTCCTTAAAACTCTTCTTTTGTGGTGATGCCTACAAAAAAACGACAACATTTTTTAGGCAGCTGGTATGCTGTGACTGCTGCTGTGATGTGATGCATACTGACCAGTATTGTCTATTGAGAGGTCCCTGTCCCTGTGATGTCCACCTGCTGTCTCTTGTCTTATGCATAGATTGTAGGCTCTTTGGGACAGGAGCCATATTTTTGTCAAGTATTTGGATATGACTTTGGTCCATGACTGGGGCTCCCAGGTGCTACCTCAGTATATATAACTAATAAATAAAGAATAACTATTATACTAGTATAGGCTGCCTCTGTAGTAGAGATAGTGCTTCTACCATCACTATATCATGGTATCGTCACTATTATGTTATGTATATCAATGTAGAGTAGGCACCAGGATGTAGCTGGGTGGCTCAATGTTTCAATGTTCACTATCTCTAGTGATTTTCTACAATATATAAAACATGACAATTAAGACATGACCATGGTCTTTAAAATGTATACCATTCTTAGCCCTATACTGCATCTAATATGGATGATACATTCATACCTTTCAGTTCTAAAGAGATGGTTTACAGCAGGGAATTTAGTTAGGCTTCCATATTGAAGTCTGACTTGAAAGTCAAAGGCATTGCTTTAAATCAGCTGATCAATGGCAACAGGTCTGAAATACAGCTTCTGGCCTGCAGAGAAGAGACAGGATTTCTGTGCAGATTCAATAGTGAGACTTTGTCAAACATGCTGAGGCTTTTGCCAAACCAGCACCAGGAGCAGCGGCGTGCTAATGACATGAGGTAGCACATTTCTGCATTCTCAATCAATTTTTTTCCATTCTCTCTGGAACAACAGAGACTGCATTTCACTATTTCTCATTATAATAAGAAAAGGTGGAGATTTTTTGTGCCTCTCTCCCCTCCCTCTCTCCAAACTGACCATTCCAAATACTATCCACTGTGCGCCCAGTAAAAGCAGTAGGCCAGATTTATCTCTCCATGGGTAGTAGGGCTAATGCCAGGCCAGCAGTGGGAGGCTGCTTACCCCTACCTTATTCCACAATTGCTGGGGGCCAGGTCATGGGCCAGAGGCACCATGTGGATTCCCTAACCTGTGCCTTTTGCTCCCATAATCACTGGGGTGAAGCTCTGGCCAGGCCATGCTTCCTCCCACCCTTGTGTAAAGAGCATCCCAACACTAGAGAGCAAGGGACTTACTGGTGTCAGGTAGTGAGTTTCAGCTCATTGCACTCAAATTCCCTTATGTCATAATCTGTAGATATATAGATCTAGATATCATTAGATATCAATAGATATAATTGGAAATCTAATAAAAGACTGATGTGTGATGTATGTACAGTAAACACCCAGAGGACTGTGCAAATGTAAAGGAAATATGGTACTAAAATGTGTTTGAATGAAACAAGTCTGGGGAGTGGGTAAATAGGTTATTTTTCCAGGCAAAAGAAAGGCTGATGCCTCCATCCAGGTACAATCACAGACAATTGGCAATCACAGTCAAGTGTCCATTTATTAGCATATCAGAGTCTGAGGGACACATCAATTTGCACTGTAGGAAGCACCAGAGGGAAAGAAACCAGCATGCAGCCTTCTCCATCAGCCTCCATGGCACTTTTCCTCACAGCAGGAGAACTGAACTTTGTGAAGGGTACACTTAAAAAGTTCACTGTAAAAGAGAGGGGCAAAGAATCCCAAGTTATCTTTCACCTAATACAACAAAGGAACAGAGCACTTTGGACTTTGTGGGAGATCCTGACCAAGGTGGTTGTCGGTCATCTTGTGGAAAAGCAATATGGTAAGAATCTTACCTGGAACCAAGACTGTAATTTTGTTAAGTCTTAGTCACTAAAAAGCATTTTCACTTTTATTTGTTTGTAACCATTTTTGACTTTCTCTCTTATACCTGAGCTCATTTAAAACCTCTCTTTTTCTGATTAAATAAACTTGTTTTACTTTTATTCCAAATCAACCCAGTACTGTGTTTAACTGGAGGTGATTATTAATGCCAGTTAAAGCAACAAGCTGCTGTGCATTTGTCTCATTAAAGGAGGAGCAGACCTTTGTTCCAGGAGAGGGCTGGAAATTCAGGCCTGGGGATGTGTTCAAAGTCACTTGCACAGTAGTAACTAAGGGTGGTGAAGACCAGAGCATGACAGTGATATAAGAAGCATCATGAACGGTCACTAATAAATAACAACCCTTTCATTTGATATAGTGACCTTTATTTGATGACTTAAGAGTTTTACAAAAAATAATTGTCTCACAACATTCCTATAGAGTAGGTGAGTGATATTCCCATTTCATACCTGGATAAACTAAGGTACAGTGAATTTAATAAAAGAGACTAGAATAGAACCCAGTAGTCCTCAGCCCCAATCCCTTGGCTAACACATTAAGCCACTACATGAGACTATGTAATTTTCTATCAGTTTTATCACTCAGTCTTTATTAATGACCTGGATGTAGGAATAGAGAGCATACTGATCAAATCCACAGATGACACAAAGCTGGGGTGTGGGAGGGCAGGTTTGCCAATACTTTGAAGGATAGAGATAAAATTCAGAAGGATCTTGATAAATTGGAGAACAGGGCTTCAACAAAGACAAATATGAGGTGCTACACTTAGGGAAGAAAAACCAAATGCACAAATACAAAATGGGAGATAACTGGCTTGGCAGCAGCACTGCTGAGAAGGATCTGAGAGGTGTGGTGGATCAGAACCTTAACATGAGTCAGCAATGTGATTTGAAGTCGCATTAACAGAGGCATGGCATGCAAGTCATGGGAGGTGATATACTGCTCTACTCAGTGCTAGTCAGGCCTGAGCTGGAGTACTGTGTCCAATTTTGGTCACAGTGTATAGAAAGGATGTAGAAAATCTGGAAAGGAGTCAGAGGCGAGCGATGAAGATGATCAAAGAGATTGAATGCAAGCCACATGAGCAAAGACTGAAGCAATAGGAAATTAAGGCGGGGGGACATGATAGCCGTCTTCAAATACTTCAAATAAAATAGTTCCCAGAGAGTAGTTATCAGTGGTTCACAGTCATGCTGGGAGGGCATAACTAGTGGGGTCCCGCGGGGATCGGTTCTGGATCTGGTTCTGTTCAATTCAATATCTTCATTAATTATTTAGATAATGTCATAGAGAGTACCCTTATAAAATTCGTGGACAATACCAAGCTGGGAGGGGTTACAAGTGCTTTGGAAGATAGGATTAAAATTCAAAATGATCTGGAAAAACTGAAAAAAATGGTCTGAAGTAAATAGGATGAAATTCAATAAGGACAAATGCAAAGTACTCCACTGAGGAAGGAACAATCAGTTGCACACATACAAAATGGGAAATGACTGCATAGGAAGGAGTATTGTGGAAAACGATCTGGGGGTCAGAGTGGATCACAAGCTAAATATGAGTCAATAGTGTAATGCTATTGCAAAAAAAGAAAACATCATTCTGGGATGTATTAGCAGGAGTATTGTACCCAAGACATGAGAAGTAATTCTTCCGCTCTACTCCGAGATGATTAGGCCTCAACTGGACTATTGTGTCCAGTTCTGGGTGCTACATTTCAGAAAGTCCAGAGAAGAGCAACAAAAATAATTAAAGGTCTAGAAAACATGACCTATAAAGGAATATTGAAAAAACTGGGTTTGTTTAGTCTGGAGAAGAGAAGACAGAGGGGACACAATAACAGTTTTCAAGTACATAAAAGGTTGTTACAAGGAGGAGGGAGAAAAATTGTTCTTCTTAACCTCTGAGAATAGACAAGAAGCAATGGGCTTAAATTGCAGCAAGAGTGGTTTAGGTTGGACATTAGGAAAAACTTCCTGTCAGAGTGGTTAAGCACTGGAATAAATTGCTTAAGGAGGTGGTGGAATCTCCATCATTGGGGATTTTTAAGAACAGGTTGGATAAACACCTGTCAGGAATGGTCTTGATAATACTTAGTCTTGCCTTGAGTGCAGGGGATTGGACTAGATGACCTCTCAAGGTCCTTTCTAGTTTTATGATTCTATGATTCTACTTGAAAGGCTGCCATAGAAAAATGGAGAAAAGTTGTTCCTTCTTGCCACAGAGAGCAGGACAAGAGGCAATGGGTTCAAACTAGAGCATAGCAAAATTTAGATTAAATCTCAGGAAAAACATGCTAACTGTAAAAACAGTTGGTCAATGGAACAGACTATCTAGGGAGCTTGCAGAAGCTTCTTCACTGGAGGTTTTCAAAAGAAGGCTGGATAGCCATCTGACTTGGATAGTTTAGATATAACAAATCATGCATTGTTGCATGGGGTTAGACTAGATGATCCTTATAACCCTATGATTCTATGATAAAGAAAATTACTTAATAATAGGGGGAATACTGCACTTGTGGGAATTTGATTTTTGTGTATTCCTTGTTTGCTTCACTTTTATTTCCTCCCCTCTGATAATACAACAGTATTTGTTATGCAGAAGTGGAGTGCTAACGACTGGAAAGAGGGATCAGGCTGAGCTCCTACTTCTTATTAATTCTTTTTATTATTGAATTCTTCTCTTATAACAGGTATCACAGAAACCTGGTGGACTGAGGACAATCAATGGGACACAATCATTCCGGGGTACAAAATATATCGGAAGGACAGAACAGGTCATGCGGGGGTGGGGAGAAGTGGCACTATACATGAAAGAAAATGTAGTATCAAATGAAGTAAAAATCTTAAGTGAATCCACATGTTCCATAGAATCTCTTTGGATAGTAATTCCATGTTCTAATAAGAATATAACATTAGGGATCTATTATCGACCACGTGACCAGGACAGTGATAGTGATGATGAAATGCTAAGGGAAATTAGAGAGGCTATCAAAATTAAGAACTCAATAATAGTGGGGGATTTCAATTATCCCCATATTGACTGGGAACATGTCACCTCAGGACGAAATGCAGAGACAAAATTTCTCGATACTTTAAATGACTGCTTCTTGGAGCAGCTGGTACGGGAACCCACAAGGGGAGAGGCAACTCTAGATTTAGTCCTGAGTAGAGCGCAGGAGCTGATCCAAGAGGCAACCATAACAGGACCGCTTGGAAATAGTGACCATAATATAATAACATTTAACATCCCTGTGGTGGGAAGAACATCTCAACAGCCCAACACTGTGACATTTAATTTCAAAAAGGGGAACTATGCAAAAATGAGGGGGTTAGTTAAACAGAAATTAAAAGGTACAGTGACTAAAGTGAAATCCCTGCAAGCTGCAGGGCGCTTTTTAAAGACACCATAATAGAGGCCAAACTTAAATGTATACCCCAAATTAAGAAAGACAGTAAAAGAACTAAAAAAGAGCCACCGTAGCTTAACAACCATGTAAAAGAAACAGAGAGAGATAAAAAGACTTCCTTTAAAAAGTGGAAGTCAAATCCCAGTGAGGTAAATAGAAAGGAGCATAAACACTGCCAAATTAAGTGTAAAAATGTAATAAGAAAAGCCAAAGAGGAGTTTGAAGAACGGCTAGCCAAAAACTCAACAGGTAATAACAAAGTGTTTTTTAAGTAAATCAGAAGCAGGAAGCCTGCTAAACAATCAGTGGGGCTCCTCAATGATTGAAATAGAAAAGGAGCACTTAAAGACGATAAAGTCATTGCGGAGAAACTAAACTAATTCTTTGCTTCAGTCTTCACGGCTGAGGATGTTAGGGAGATTCCCAAACCTGAGCCGGCTTTTGTAGGTGACAAATCTGAGGAACTGTCACAGATTGAAGTGTCACTAGAGGAGGTTTTGGAATTAATTGATAAACTTAACATTAACAAGTCACCGGGACCAGATGGCATTCACCCAAGAGTTCTGAAAGAACTCAAATGTGAAATTGCAGAACTATTAACTAGGGTTTGGAACCTGTCCTTTAAATTAGCTTCTGTATCCAATGACTGGAAGATAGCAAATGTAACGCCAATATTTAAAAAGGGCTCTAGAGGTGATCCCAGCAATTACAGACCGGTAAGTCTAACGTCGGAACCAGGCAAATTAGTTGAAACAATAGTAAAGAATAAAATTGTCAGACACATAGAAGGACATAAATTGTTGGACAAAAGTCAACATGGTTTCTATAAAGGGAAATTGTGTCTTACTAATCTATTAGAGTTCTTTGAAGGGGTCAACAAACACGTGGACAAGGGGGATCCAGTGGACATAGTGTACTTCGATTTCCAGAAAGCCTTTGACAAGGTCCCTCACCAAAGGCTCTTATGTAAATTAGGTTGTCATGGGATAAAAGGGAAGGTCCTTTCATGGACTGAGAACTGGTTAAAAGACAGGGAACAAAGGGTAGGAATTAATGGTAAAATCTCAGAATGGAGAGGGGGTAACTAGTGGTGTTCCTCAAGGGTGAGTCCTAGGACCAGTCCTATTCAACTTATTCATAAATGATCTGGAGAAAGGGGTAAAAAGTGAGGTGGCAAAGTTTGCAGACGATTCTAAACTGCTCAAGATAGTTAAGACCAAAGCAGACTGTGAAGAACTTCAAAAAGATCTCTCAAAACTAAGTGATTGGGCAACAAAATGGCAAATTAAATTTAATATGGATAAATGTAAAGTAATGCACATTGGAAAAAATAACCCCAACTATACATACAATATGATGGGGGGCTAATTTAGCTACAACAAGTCTGGAAAAAGATCTTGGAGTCATCATGGATAGTTCTCTGAAGACGTCTACACAGCGTCCAGAGGTGGTCAAAAAAGCAAATAGGATGTTAGGAATCATTAAAAAGGGGATAGAGAATAAGACGGAGAATATATTATTGCCCTTATATAAATTGATGGCACGTCCACATCTTGAATACTGAATATAGATGTGGTCTCCTCATCTCAAAAAAGATATACTGGCACTAGAAAAGGTTCAGAGAAGGGCAACTAAAATGCTTAGGGGTTTGGAAAGGGTCCCATATGAGGAGAGATTAAAGAGGCTAGGACTTTTCAGCTTGGAAAAGAGGAGACTAAGGGGGGATATGATAGAGGTATATAAAATTATGAGTGATGTGGAGAAAGTAGATAAGGAAAAGTTATTTACTTATTCCCATAATACAAGAACTAGGGGTCACCAAATGAAATGAATAGGCAGCAGGTTTAAAATAAATAAAAGGAAGTTCTTCTTCACACATAGTCAACTTGTGGAACTCCTTGCCTGAGGAGGTTGTAAAGGCTAGGACTATAACAGCGTTTAAAAGAGAACTGGATAAATTCATGGTGGTTAAGTCCATTAATGGCTATTAGCCATGATGGGTAAGGAATGGTGTCCTAGACTCTGTTTGTCAGAGGGTGGAGATGGATGGCAGGAGAGAGACCACTTGATCATTACCTGTTAGGTTCACTCCCTCTGGGGCATCTAGCATTGGCCACTGTCGATAGACAGGATACTGGGCTGGATGGACCTTTGTTTCTTATGTTCTGATGTTGTTAGAAATAAAAATGTGTTATAATATCCCAGGCAGTGGATGAGCATGTCACTCTTCCCCTTCGTTTAACAAAAATGGTAGCAGTAATGTTGACTGTTCTTCTATCGCAAGTTCAAATACCACTACTGATTGGGGAAATGATTACAGTCACAATTTATGTCACTGAAGAACCAATGGTGCTGGAAGAATTTAACTCCAAAATATCAGGCGACCACACTTCACTTTTTTTCTGGTCCGTCATTCCCATGGTGCATGACATTGTGAAAACAGAGGTCAGGGTCTTATTAAAAGAGGCTAAGGAGGCTGAAGAAAGCAGAATTCATACCACCACTAACATTAGGGATGATGATCGTATCTGCCTCTCACTGCCTATTGCTTATGTCAGACCTGGTCACCAGTGCCACAATCAGAGCAATTTCGGTGCCGTTTTGTACTCTGTTTTGAAGAAGAGTGTAGATTTGCCCTCTGTATGCTATGTCATAAATCTTTAAGTTGTTCTCGCTTTAATATTGATTTAAAATTGCATTGAGCAAAAAGTTGGCTCTAAAACATAAACCTGAACTTATCACACCTAACCCAAAGGGAAAGACAAATGCAAATCAGCCGGTGTTACCTCTGCCAGTAAGCACCATGTCTGAGAAAATGGACTTTGTGCCCATCTGAATATTAAAAAACAATGAACACAGAGATCATAATTGAGATGTTTTGTCAAGGCCTGCATTATTAGCTGCATCACCCCATACCAGTCTGTAGAAAAAGAGTCACAATTTGTTCCATGGTTGCTCTAGCATAGGAAGTAATCTGATACTAAGTCATACAATAATTTACTGGCTCTTATTCTCCTGCATGGTTTACCTGCATCATCAATCTGTGCACAGGGGAGGACAGGTTATGTGGGGCACCTACCCTTCCCAGGTGAGAAGGAAATGGGTAGAAAAGGTCAGGGGAAGGTTGAAATCTTGGGTCTGGTCTCCAGTACACCAGATATCACTCACCCCCTAGTTGGGAGTACATAAGGAATTATACCCTGGGGTGTCAGAGTAATGTCCAGGAAGAGGTCAGTGGTATCTTTGGCAACAGCCGTTTCAGTGTACTAGAGAGTGAAAAAAAAGCAGACTGCAGAAACCTAGCAGAATACATGAGAATACATTGGACAGTGGGAATAGATTACAAGAAATGAATGGTTTCTGAGTGGTAACTGTGTTAGTCTGTATCAGCAAAAAGGAGTCCTTGTGGCACTTTAGAGACTAACAAATTTATTTGGGCATAAGCTTTCATGGGCTAAAACCCACTTCATCAGATGCATGGAGTGGAACATACAGTAGGGAGATATAAATACATAGGATATGAAAAGATGGGAGTTGCCTTACCAAGTGGGGGGTCAATACTAACGAGCCAATTTAATTTAAGTTGGAAGTAGGCAATTCTCAACAGTTGACAAGAAGGGGTGGAAATCACTTTTGTAGTGTTAATGAGCCAATGTAAACAAGGTGGACCATTTCAAACAGTTGACAAGAAGGTGTAAGTAAGAAATGAATGGTAATTGGAGAGGCATATGGGGTCAAAGGTTTTCTTTTTGCTTTGTCTGTATAAGGTCTATTTATCTAAATTCTTATATGGCCCCATGACTGTAGTACCTGAGCAACCCAGGGGTTAGAAGCTAATAGACAGCAACCAGGACAAGAAGGAGCAAGAGAGTAGACAAGTAAAGTCAGGATTCAGGAGAGGGCAGGACCAAAGTGATAGGTTGATGGCTTAGAAGTTGATAGTAAGAGATGCTTTATGCTTATTCTTTCTCCTCTCTTGGAACAGATCTTTTTTGTTTCAAAATCTACATTCTATGCTCATGAAGATGCAAAGTTTAGATGCAAACTTGACAGAATTGGAGATGGATTCCTTCTATTTACATAATTACTATTTCAATTAAGCAACTGTTATTGCTATTACTCGGAAATCAGTTCTCTGAGATTAAGCAGATTCCTGATTAAGCATGTCCCGATTAAATGGAATATACTATATAAGTATTTTATTATTATGTAGCAGTGAATGTTTTGAATTGCTCAATTAAACGATTCAGAAAGAAACTCCCTCAAGAGTAACAATGAAAAGGTTTTAGTAGGATGCCACTTCCTTTTGGGAAAGGGGGCATTAAAATGCTTAGCTGATCAAGATATGCATATATGTGCAATTTACAATATTCAAAATAATGTTCCAATAACTGCAGTATTTGCAGATAGAATTAACAAATCAATGCTGAAGTGTTAAACATACTGTTAAACATACTGTTAATAACCCAGAACACTTTTCAAGCAAAACCCATTTTAAAAGGATCTGTTTTAAAAAAATATCCATTGTTTTATAAACATACTACACTGTTATTAATATATCGATACTGTACCTCTTGAAACTATTCTCTTTCATTCTCATTTATGGTTTTTCGCCTTCCTCCGCAGCATGGGGCAGGGATCGCTAGCTGGAGGACTCTCTGCTAATTGAAGTCTCTAAACCACAGGATTTGGGGACTTCAACAGCAGAGTCAAGGGAAAGGGTTGGGACGGCTTTGTAGCCTGCATCATGCGGGAGGTCAGACTAGATGATCATATTGATCCCTTCTGACCTTAAAGTCTATGAGTCTATGTTTTATCATAATATTTTCTTCTTGTTTGCTCTGCTGATACTGATTATCTTGATTTATGATCACAGCCAGAGCAGTTGGAGGAGTCAAGTATTTTTGTTCTCCATTACAGCAAGGAAGCTAAATATGTAAAAACAAACAAAAAAAACCCCTCCAAACTGCTGGATGAGGAAAATAGATTTTCTCAACCAAAGCAATGATTATAGACTTGGTTTCATAAAACAGCACGCAATATAATGACCTCTCAGCTATCATTCATTGAAAGAGATATCAACATTTTCTTTAGTCTCCAACAGAGCATTTATAAATGGTATTGCCATTTTAAAATAGTTTAACAAAAATAAAAGGCAAAATATGGAAACATTTTGCATAGATTAACCAAATGGAAGAGGTGGAAGTTATGTTCACACTGGTTTAATAATTAATGTAAAAAAAGAAAATGTAATGTCGCTTGCATTTTAAATATATGGGCCAGATCCTCAGTCTGAACAGGCATAGCTCCATTGCAAATCTGCCCTATGTATTGTACCAGTATAGTGACTGATATGTAAATTGTATATTAAATCATTATAAGTATTGATAATTTTAAAACAATACCCATATTTGAATTTGGATGATTACATTCTGCCTATCTAAAACTCCCTTAAAGAGTTTAAGATGAGTAAAATATTAACTGCTTGACTTAAACTGTTGAATAGTATTGTTGTGTGGCTCTAAATAGTTGCTGTATTTTACCCCACAGATGACAAACAAATTCCTATATAACTCTTAACTTCATCAATAACATTTGTATACCACTTTAATTTCACGATGGAATTCTTTTGAAAGAATGGCATTATGGCCCCAAATCAGCAAAACACTTAATTTTAACCTTGTGAGCAATCCTATTGAAGTAACATGCTTAAATTTAAGCATGTATTTAAGTGCTTTGTTGAACTGGGGTCTATATAGATAACATTCCACTATGCAATGTTTTGGATTCTGTTGCTCATGGGATTGATTCTCTTCTCATTTACATCAGTTTTACCCTAGTATATTTCCACTTATTTTATGGAGTTACTCTTGATTTACACCAGCATAAGTGGGAAGAGAATCAGGATCCATATTTATAATAGGGATTTAAGATTATTTGCCATTTCCATAGGAAAAAAGACGATTGGCATTGAAGGTTTGAATCTCAGTTATTGAAACAGAGGATGTTTTCAATTCTTCCAAAAGCAGAAGGAAAGTGTGCTGAATAAACCCATTATCTTTTCTGTGTGCCTATTTTCACTTTGATATACAATAAAGAAAAAATGAACTGACAATTGTAAAATATGAAGACACCATATTGTTGTCACTCTGCATTCTTACAAATCTGATCCACTCATGCTGTTTAAGCTGCTGAACTCTTTGAAGTCAGAAAATACTACCACATGATCTTCTAGCATTGGTAATTAAGACATAGTGTGGAAAATCAAAAGCGACGTGCTACCTAGCATCTGCAGTTCCTTCCTAAAAAAAATGCGAGCTGGGAGTCATGATAATAAATCAATTGGCTCTGCCTTTCAGTAGGAAAAGACCTGTAACTTGTTATAATATAACTCAATCCCATCTTGTATCCAAGATCAATTCTTCTTTTTCTTCATGCTTTATGATCTTTGAATTTCTTTTTCTCATGACTAATTTTTCTTCCTAAGAAAGGGAGGGGAATCCTGTGGTTTTGGAAAGAGATCCTCATCATTTGTCTTCTCAGTGGGGAGAATAGGAGCGTTCCTCCCACTCCCCCATGATTCTTTTTCCTCATGCTGCTGCTGTTGTTTTCCCATAAATTTAAGCAGGTTGTGCTTCTGCAGCTCTGCTATCAGCTGAACAGGCAAAATATAGTCTATAAAGATTTACTAGCACAACTGGTTAAGTAATGTGTTTGAGCCTCGGGAGCCTTGTGTTCCAATTAGTAGACTCCCTTTACATGTCATACTATATTTAAAATATAAACTATGCAACATTTACATAAAGATAAATTGATATGTGCTCTAATTGGAAAGATACAGAAAGCTCACTGCCATATTAATTTCCTTACTACAGTAAACCATCACAGGCTGTATGGATTCTGGCTGAGACTAAATCATGGGAATCATTAAAATGTCTGGACTTTCTTCCTTTTTTATGGTTTTGCTTTTACTTCTGGATTGGTATGGGAGATATAAGCAAATATTACATACACACATACACACACATCCCAGTGGAGCAAGGGAGGTTCTGTTTATTTGTTTCTAAAAAAAAAGCAAAGCAAGTTTCAGTGCTTCAATATCAGCCAACATTTGCAAACCTGTGTGCCTATTCTTGGGCTCCTATATTTATGGTTAAGTACCTAAACGAACATGATTGATTTTCAACAAGTGCTGAGCACCTGCAGTTCCCGTTAACCTCAGTGGGATTTGTGGTGTCCATCATTTTTATAAAAAAAATTAGACCACTTTAAACGTATGTAGGAGCCTAATTACAGGCATGCAGGCTTATAACTGTTGTTCATTTTCTCCTTATTTTCTGTTCTTACTACAAAAGAAAAACATATTGGTCCAGATCTTCAGCTAGTGCAAATCAGTGAAACTTTATTGTCTTCTAGCAATATATTCGGATAAAACTTCTGATTTTATATTCCTATATCCTGCCTGACTTTGCAACCCTTATATGTGTAGATTAGTACCTTACCTCACAATTAGTTCTATCACCATTTATATATTAATGGCAAAAGTCACTGAGGGCTATTAGTCAGGAATTAAGGATTATGTCATGTGATGAAACCTCTAGCAATATATCCAATCAACACTGACAACCCTATATGAGCCCCTTACTGATACAGGTGAGCAGTTGCTTACAGGTGTAGTCTTATAGTCTAGTGAATAAAGCACTGGACGGGCAGCCTTGAGTTCTATTCTTAGCTCTGCCCCTGATCGACTGGGTGATCTTTGAGATGTTCAGGCCAGGCATTGTTACTTATTAAGAATGGAGATCCATTCTTGGCTGGGGGTCTCCAAGCATTGCTATAATAGAAATAAATATTAAAAGGCTCAAATCTGCATCTTTTAAAGCATGTTTGCATCACAAAATATGCCTTTATTTCATCAGGTTTACACATATGGTGTTAACTTCAATATTTTTATTCAGTGTTCCCACAGTCTCTGGCTGAAAAGCAGTGAAAAGTGTTTCAAGAAGCCAGAATTCACTGTCTCCACTTTAGATATGAACTGTGCTAATGGGTGCCCAGTGTTAGTTGACCTTCGGTATTAAAGACATATTGCAGCATCTCTTGTATAAAAAATGCATGGAGAAAATCTTAGTACAGAATTTTGCCACTAGAAATCTTATAGGGTAATAATTCTGTCACCTCTATTTTAGAACTAAATATTAAGCACTAATAAAGAAAAAAACTGCCTCATGATAAATGATGGAGCCAGCACATATATGAAATAAGAACTTCTCTGTTTTCCTCAAATATATTTCTAAAGATAGGTTGTTGTTTTTAAAGGGGACAGTGTAATAAATAGAATAAATAGTAATATTTATACAAGTTCTGGCCAGAACAAAATGGCATAATAGTTGCCCAAATGAGCGTGCACTCACAGCTACAAAGTCAACATAGGCTCTAAAGAGCCTCCCACATCCACTGCAGATTATTCCTGTTGCCAGCAGAATGGGTTGTGCATAGGAACTCTGTTACCATTTCATGGATGTTCCCGCATGAGGGACAAAATCCTCCTTGGCAGGTGTTGTCCTGGTGAGCCTGCAGAACAGGCTTGGTGTGGGGATCCAGAAGATAAGAGGGTAACTTCCTCCTTGATCTCCCAGAATTTGGTTCACAAATCTTTAAGAAATTTATAAATCATTAAGTGTAGCCTCAAAATGACATTACATCTTTAGAGTCTCTGTCCAATCCATTCCTTATATTTCTCAATCAGCTCTCCAATTTGGAATCCAAAGGATCCATACACTTGTGATTCAGATGCATTATTTATTTAGAATAAGTTCTTGATTCACAGTCAGCCAGGAAGATAAGTAAATGGAAATGGGCCTAAAAGGTAGAATAGACACCATGCTATATAAACATGCACATTTAGTATTGCGGTATGCAATATTATTATAGTTGTGCTGGTCCCTGGATATTAGAGAGAGATGCCTTGATTTACCTTGAATGGTCCCTTGAAATACGTGTTAACTATGTATGCTAAACAATCTGTTCCACTTAGTATTTAGCTATGACACTGTGAGTACATTTCCCAGAACTGAAGAAGAGCTCTGAGTAAGCTTGAAAGTTTGTCTCTCTCTCCAACAGAAGTTGCAGGGCCGGCTCCAGGCACCAGCCCACCAAGCATGTGCTTGGGGCGACGCCTGGAGGGGGCGGCGTGGCGGGGTGCTCTGGCCGGAGAGCGGGCCCGCGACTGGGCTCGCCTACCTCCCCCCGGCGCTCCGGCCGGTCGGGGAGAGCGGAGAGCCGCCGGGGGCTCTCCGCCCTCCTCCCAGCGCTCTGGCCACCGGGGGCTCTCCGCCCTCCCCCCGGCGCTCTGGCCACCGGGAAGAGCGGAGCCCTGGCCTGGCTCTCCGCCCTGCTCCCAGCGCTCTGGCCGCCAGGGAGAGCGGAGAGCCCTGGCCGGGGTCACCGCCCTCCCCCCGGTGCTTCGGGCTGGTTGGGGATTGCGGGCCCGCGGCTGGGCTCGGCACCCTCCCCTGCTGCGCGGGGGGGCGGCGGGTGGCTTTTTTGCCTAGGGCAGCAAAAAAGCCAGAGCCGGCCCTGAGAAGTTGACCCAATAAAATATATTACCTTGCTTGCCTTTTCTCATGCCTGGTCTACACTAGGAATTTAAGTCAGTACACCCACATCTCTCAGAATTGTGAAAAATCCACACACCTCAGAGACGTAGCTATACTAACCTAACCCCTGATGTAGACAGTGCTAGGTGGATGGAAAAATTCTTGCATCAACCTAGCCACTGCCTCTTGGGGAGGTGGTTTCCCTACACCGACAGGAGAACAGGTGTAGGTATTGTCTACACTAAAGTACTATAGAGGCACAGATGCAGTGGAACAGTTGTGCTGCCATGGCATTTTAAGTGTAAACAAGCCCTCACATAGCATTGTAGACATATCACGTTTCTGACATGCTGTTTCCATTGACTTTGACACTCTTTTAGACAAAAGCAACAAACAAAACACACGCAAAAAATGAACTAAGGGCTATCAGCAGACTGGTCTGTTAAGACTAGCTTTCTATTTCAGGCCTTGTCGACACACAAAAGTTGAAAAGTATTTTCAATATAATAGTATAGTTAAAGTGGTACACTCCCACTTCCCAGTGTGGATATCAGTTATATCAGTATGAAGGTCCTTATACCACTAAAGCTTATTCCTTGTTATTAGTAATATCCTTGTCTGCAGTACCAAAGTGTCCCAGATTAAAACCAAACATTCTAATCCCTTCCATAAGGAAGTATTTAAAAAACAATTAAATGAAGAGGCACAAATAATCCAAGAAACATACAGCAAGTCTTGAACTAGCCACTACCTCTGTAGCAGACCATATCAAGACTAAAACTAGTGTGATTTTTTTCAAACCCTTCAGCATTGGCCTAACTTGGCTCCCATTGAAGCCACTGGATGGTAAAACTCCCATTGGCTTCAACGGGACCATAGTTAGGCCAAAGCTGGGTGCTTCTGAAAATTCCAGACCAGAGGATAGTCAGAATAACTGAGCTCTGGATTTAACCAATGGAGCACCACTGCATTGGTATCACTGTTAAAGAAAAATCTGTGCTAATTAATTCTATGACGTTTACATGTTCCAGGAATCCTAAACTTCAGGTTATATTATTTTTGAAGGTGATTGCTGGCTGCATATTAAGATTAATTTAATAGAAAACCCAGGCCTTAAAAATATTTGGAAGAAGTCCCTGCATCTTTTTCTTCCACAGCAGACAAGGGGCACCTGTGCTTCTTTTCAAAGTATTTCTTTTCTTCTTTATTAAGAGGTGTACGTGGTTTGTAAGCTACTTGTATTCATTTTCAAGCTCCATCACAGTCAATCCCTACCCTACCTATCATCTCCCCTTTGCTACTGAGTGGTCGATGCTCACCTGTGATCAGCCATGATTCCAGCCTCCACTGGCCATTTGTTCAATTATAAACAAACACCTTTGTGCTGTCTCCCATGCCACCCACTTGGGAGGTGCTTTCCATACACATCTGCAAAACTACTTCTTTATTCTTCTTCAAGACTCTCCTAGTATGCAGAGGCCACTGCCTGTCATACTGACCAATACTGATGCATTTGTTTACTTGTTCACCCTTCTTTTTGTATCCATCTGGTGTCTCTTGTCTTTTACTTTGATTGTCAGCCCACTGGGGCAATGGCCATTTTATTGTTCTGTGTTTGTATTGCGCCTAGCACAATGGGCTCCTGCTCTATGACTAGGACCCGTAGGTGCTATGGTAATACAAATAAATAATAAAGTATAAAGTATTAAGACCAGTCAGTGGCAAAGCTGGGATTAGACCCAGAACCTCCTAGTTCCCAGCCCTGTGCTTAGTCATCTCCATGATCTAGTTTTAGACCAGGTGTGGCTTTTGGCAGTTTTTGCTACCACCAACACAGCTCCTCTCAAGCTCCAAATTCACAGGAGTGATTTATGGGTGAAAATGGGATTGAGTGTTCAATTCCTCCTTGCATATAATTTCCATTATCCTGATTTTTCACTAATTCATTTGGGGGTGGGGGCTTGCATGTGTACAACATCACATTAAACTGGTGACAATTATTATCTGCTTTTTAAAAAAAAATTTACCCGGCCTTAGAAAAGCAGGCTTTTCTTTTCTTTCTCTGTCAAAGAAGACTGCTGTAGTTTAGGCCTAATAACAGGATGCTCATTATGTAGGTCTTATCATGGTGTCTTAGCAGATAGACACAGTCTACAATGGGTGGGAGAAAAGCTAGGGAATCTAAAGCTCCAGTAGGAAATCCAGTGCAAACCAGATAAGAATCCGGAGGGTAATATTCACAATCACACTGAAACACAGAAACTCCTGTGTCTTGACAGCAGTGATGGTAATATGTCAAGGTTAAAAAGAAGAGACTGTCGGACAAGAAAACAGGGAGACCATAAAGATGAGCAAAGCAAGTTCTAAAGGTAGTGCTAGCATTCACCTTGAAAGAATATTTCTGTGGGTATCATATTAGCGAATACTATGGAAGTGATTTTTATTTCCGGTGGAAAGTCCTTTGTTACTTTGGTCAAAAAAGGAGAATTCCACTAACATTCATATTTAATCTGCACAAATGCCATCATGAACAAAATCATATCATGACTTGTGAAATATTTTTCTTAGTGATCCCTCCATAGGGTCTGAAAACAATATCCTGCAGTAATCTCTGCATGTGCTTAATTTTTATGTCCATGAGTTTCAATTAGTTTCAATCAGACTATCCATGGAAGTCAAGTTGCATATGTACAAGTGTTTGCAAGATTGGGGTCTACAATATGAACTTTAACTGGAATAAATTCCTGGTCTGTCCTAATATCCTTCCAAATGGTCATCCCTGTTTTGCATATGTTGTGGAGATTATTTTTTCAAACAAAAAGCCTCTCCGTAGAAAATGAAGAGAAAGGGAAAATAAAATCCCAAAGACATTGATGAACTTTTCTGAATTCTTTATTTTTTCCTTCTTCTTTTCTCTATACAAGGAAATTGCTTTAACAAATATCCACTTTTTACAATTAACCTGCCCTTGTTCTCTTGAAATCACAAGCTAGGTTGGGCATCTCATACAATGAAGTGACATGACGGGTGTTAAATCTGACAACACTTCTTTTTCCCACAAGAAAATATTCATAAATGTTTCCTGCCCCAGTGATTCATTTCAATTCTGATATCAAATAAATTTTGCTTTACACCTTAGGCTGTCAGATACATATGATGGCCTTGAGACTAAATTTAAAATGCATCAAGGGAACAAAAGAGATAACACCTCTTTTATTACAGTTTTGGGAAAACAATAAAAATTGCTTTGGATATTTAAATGGGCCACTGAGCACTTCGTAGGTTTCCCTTTTACTTAGAAAGATGCAAAGAAACAGATGTCAACTAAATACAGTAAGGGTGCAATATTACTAGTGTAAGTACAGAAGTACTTAAGATGTTAAATTCTGTCATTCGACACACACGTGATAAAAAGAAAAGAATTATAGTGCTTAAGAAACCATCTCTCCTCCTCACTCCCCAACTTTATCATTAATTAATCATTCTGCAGTTAGGGTTTTATTATTTATTTTACCACAAATGCAAACTTTGGGGAAGTTCACCCAGATCCTACAGGAAATCTCAGTCCTTAGCCTATGCCCAATAGTTAGATTTCTGCTGAATTTGTCAGATTCTATAGAAAAATGCTTCTGTGATTGCAAACCTTTGGATTAGACTAACTGGGAAAAGGATTTTAGGTCCTGATTCAGGACACATGTGCTGAAGTCTAACTGAAGTCAATGGGATCTGCATATCCTTAAGTGCTTACCTGAATAAGGATGGACTTAAGCATGTGCTTAGGTGCTTTCTTGAATTGAGGCCTGTGACAAAGTGGGAGTAGCCTTAGGCTGTCTCACCACTCTGTGTATGTTTTAAGCATCTCTAAATGGGCAAAGTTGGGAGACAATGAATTAGTACTCAGTGATTAACCAGTTAACAGAAGGATTCAGCTCCTCAGCTGGGACTGATATGTGGGAGACAGGAAAGGAGGGAAAGGGGCTATTAGAAGGAAGGGCAAAGAAGCCCAGGATCTCAGAGAAGTGAGACCTCTCTCCTACCCTTTCATCTTATGCCTGGGGGGCATATTGAAGCTTGGGAAAAGCCTTCAATTGATGGGACATGAAGCTACATAAGACATTGTAAATAAAGTACACTCCATTGGTGAACTTACATAAGACTGCATGAGGGTTGCTTGCAGAAAGAAATTCTGGGTGAGGGAGCCCACCCTGTGACAGGAGCTAAGCATGGTAAAGTTTCTTGGTGAGAGAGTGAATGAAGTGGGGTGTGAAGGAGATTCTGCTGAAGAGAAAACACAGGTGAACCAAATCCTTACTTTGCACTGGAAGGTTGAACCAAGAACAGGAGGAACAAGAATGAACAAAAGTCCCCCAGGTGGTTTCCAAGATCTGTTGTGGGTGCTAGTAATAAGTGATGGTACCACTAGGAAGGAGGGAAGAAATGAAATAAAGTTGCTCTCAAATCAAGTGCAGAGGAGGCAGAACACAGAAGTGGGACAGTGAAGAGATTTCTACAACTCCACAGGAAAGGCATGGGGATTGCCTGTGGGAGAGAAATTTTATGTGGAGGGGGCATGTAGAGGAGAGTAAAGAACAAGATGAATTCAGAGAGCTTGCTTTTTTACTTAGGAAAAAGAGCTTGCTTGAAAGATGGGTTTGTGAAGATCCCACAGCTCTCGTAATTAGCACTCTGCTAATTAAATTACCACATCAGTGAGGCTGATAAAGGATGTGTTAGCAGGATTAAAAGGCAGCTATACCGATGGGTTTTTTTGCTGTTTGCCAAGGTTGAAGCAACTATTGATTAAGTGCTGCAAACATCCATGGTAAATACTTCACTCCAGTGAACTATCACTTTCTCTCAATGTCACAAACACAGTAAGCAGAAGTTCATGTACGACATGTGTATGGTTTGGTAAGAATCTAATGATATAAGGTTATATTGCTTTGCTGGAAATGTCTGGCTTTGCCCAAAATACGTTTAATTGTATCTGTGCCTTAAAGGTATACTGAATATTGGGGAGAAAACAGAGAGAGAGAGAGAGAAAATGTAAAATGGTGCAAGCTGCAAAATCCAAAACTTACTTACAAAATCAGTGAGTATCCAAAATGTGCAGCTATGTGAGACTAGGAGTACTTGTGGTACCTTAGAGACTAACAAATGTATTTGAGCATAAGCTTTTGTGGGCTACAGCCCACTTCATGGGATGCATAGAATGGAACATATAGTGAGGAGATGGATATACATACAGAGAACATGAAAAGGTGGGAGTTGCCCAACCAACTAAGAGCCTCTTAGAGTTGGTTGGGCAACTCCCACCTTTTCATGTTCTCAGTATGTATATACATCTAAGAGCCTCTTAGAGTTGGTTGGGCAACTCCCACCTTTTCATGTTCTCTGTATGTATATACATCTCCTCACTATATGTTCCATTCTATGCATCCGAAGAAGTGGGCTGTAGTCCACGAAAGCTTATGCTCTAATAAATTTGTTAGTCTCTAAGGTGCCACAAGTACTCCTGTTCTTCTTTTTGCGGATACAGACTAACATGGCTACTACTCTGAAACCTGTCAAATACATTTGTTAGTCTCTAAGGTGCCACAAGTAGTCATGTTCTTTTTGCGGATACAGACTAACACGGCTGCTACTCTGAAATATGTGAGACTAATTAGCAAAGCTCTATACTGAAATAAGCATCCATGGGGCTAAATCTGAAAGCCTTCTGTAATAAGAAGAAGCTGGCAGACTATATACAGTGCATACAATTTTTAGCCTGATCACTAGCCAGGCCTAGTACTTGCAACTCTTACTGATGTTGATGGGAGATGTGGGCACTCAACACCTCTCAGAATCAGCCTCCAATATGAGGGGATGGAATTGTTCATCCTTAATCACAAGTGGCCATTCAAAAGTGAGCATTTGCCAGCAGCTACTGCACAATCACCTCAGTGCCGAGTTCTCTGCTGGCTCTGCACTGACCAAAGGATCAAATTTAAAATCCTGGGCCTGATCTTCAAAGTCCTCAATGGGATCAGCCTGGGATACCTTTAAAATTGGCTTTTGCTGTCAAATTAAGATCTGCTGAAACAAGTGCGCTCATTGGGAACAGTGTGAATTGTATGTTAGGATGATTCTTGTTACTGTGGGAGACTTACTGGGAGCTGGACCATGTTTATGGAACTCTATTTCCAAACATCTGAGAAAGGGCTTTTACAAAAAATATTTTTACGTGGGGAAAAATACATGTTGACTGATGAATAAATGAAAAATTTCAATGATCACTTCCATAACAGTAAAAATAAATATTTGAAGTGGTCTATTTTGAACTTTCAAAAGAGAAACAACTTCAGTTTATTTCACAAAATCATTTATCAACCAGTTCTAGAAATAGCTATGAGGTAATTGTTTCATATCAGTTAGTGAATACAGATATTTTAATGTTGACCACAAGTTATATCAGCAAACACTGTCCACTAAATTTCCAAAAGAGCATATGAAATTTGCACACCCATCTCCCCATTCACTTTCATCTCCAAGATGACAAAATCAAGATGTTTTGACACAACACAGTTTGCTACTTAGAAAGGGAAACTACCCATGGGTGGGAAAAAGGTATTGTGATATGTAAGCAACACTCCCTAGGATCTTAGGTTACTGCAGGTGAAAAGAGGGTAATAGTCCTCTGGGTGACTCTCTTGGGACTTCAGTTTGCATAATGAGACTAATGGATTGCAACACAGTTCATCAGTTCTTTTCAATCAGATACTTTGAATCTAATATGATATTTTGGTGCACTTTTAGCATGGTAATTTAATTAGAATTATCCACGGCCATTTTAAAACTGAATCTGTAGATCATTTATCACCAGCCCATATTTACTGATGCAGCAACAAACCCATCTGGATAGGGTTTATTCCCTAATTAGTTCATTTAACATTTTTGTCTAAACTGAAGGACTACAACTACTAATTATGCATAGGGCATAAATCAGATGCCATGCAGTATATAATCAGAAAAACTTAAATTTGAGTGTTTCTCTTTTGAGCCAATTTTTATATATTCCGCTCAATGTGCCAGAATTGTTAGTGTGAAATTGTGGTAACAGCAGGCGAAATGTGAAGGATTACCACCTCCTCACTTGTACTTCAGAATGATGACATGTTAAAAAAATTAATCGTATTAGCCCTCTCTCTTCCAGCATTTTAACATTATAATCACCACCGGCAGTGAGTGTGGGTGTGGGCCTGGGCCAGACAACCATAAGAGGAGAGAGATTTCAAGGAGCACAGATCAATGGTTATCATTGCTAATTCATAAAAATGGTTTTTAGCTCACACATTGTAAAACAAAAAGTTCAATCTAATTACAAGTATAGTTATTTTGTACACTAGAATGAAGTAAAACAAATTGTGAGACTGTAACATCCATCTGTACATTCTATGAAGACGCTAGTATATTCATATCTTTTCAAAGTGCCAACTTTTCCCATTGATCATTCAAAAAAAAAAATCTCTTCTGATATAAGTAATGAGGTAGATCATGTATCTTTTAATGTTACAGCATCTTTCTTCTTGATGTCATTCTATCCTCCTCCCATCCAAGCATTTGCTATAGTAAATATTGATCTGTGCTTCTTGAAAATGACTTTTTCTTGTATCTTTCCCTACTCTGCACACACCAGTTTGTATGTTTGTTATTACAAGTTCTCTTTCCTGGGAACCTGTTGTTCTGCCACTTTACAGTTTCTTACAGCATAATTCTTTTCACGCTTTAAATGGCATTGCACTGTGCCAGTTGTGAAGAAAAAAAAATCTTGTTTGTTTTATTGTATGCATTTAGTTACATTCAAAACTAGCAACCAGAAGCCCGAAGGCCAGATCAGGCATTAATTCATCTATGAATTAGTCATATCTCTTCCTACAGGTTTATAGCATGCTAAGTTAATACATTAGCTACAAAGACCCTCATATTTGTGTGATGATCAATAACATAGGAAACGAATTAATTTGCAAACTCACTCATCCCGTCCAGATCTATTTGGTAGGGCAGTGGACACATGGAAACAAAACAGCTCTTTGGTCCTGTTTCATTAAGATACTTAAGCACAATTCTAACTTCAAGCATGCAAATGCTCCCACTGACTTCAAGGGGACTATTCATGTGCTTGAATTTAGGCACTTGCTTAAGAACCTTGCTGAACTAGGGTTTAACTCTTCATCAGGCAGCAGAAGCTCACACTCCCGATTATATTTATATTAGGGCTGTCAATTAATTGCAGTTAACTCATGCGATTAACTCAAAAAAATTAATCGCAATTAAAAAACGTAATCGTGATTCATCGCAGTTCTAATCACACTGTTAAACAATAGAATACCAATTGAAATTTATTAAATATTGTGGATATTTTTCTACATTTTCATATACATATTGTATTCTGTGCTGTAATTGAAATCAAAGTGTATATTATTTTTATTACAAATATTTGCACTGTAAAAATGATAAACTAAAGAAATAGTATTTTTCAGCTCACTTCACACGAGTACTGTAGTGCAATCTCTTTATCATGAAAGAGCAACTTACAAATGTAGATTTTTTTTGTTGCATAACTGCACTCAAAAACAAAACAATATAAAACTTCAGAGCTACAAGTCCATTCAGTCCTACTTCTTGTTTAGCTCAGACAAACAAGTTTGTTTACATTTACAGGCGATAATGCTGCCTTCTTATTATTTACAATGTCACCAGAAAGTGAGAACAGGCATTTACATGGCACTTTTGTAGCCGGCATTGGAAGGTATTTACATGCCAGATATGCCAAACATTTGTATGCCCCTTCATGCTTCGGCCACCATTCCAGAGGACATGCTTCCATGCTGATGATGCTCGTTAAAAAAATAATGCATTAATTAAATTTGTGAACTCCTTGTATGTCCCCTACTCTATTTTACCTGCCTTCTGCCATATATTTCATGTTATATCAGTCTCGGATGATGACCCAGCACATGTTCATTTTAAGAACATTTTCACTGCAGATTTCACAAAACGCAAAGCAGGCACCAATGTGAGATTTCTAAAGATAGTTACAGCACCCGACCCAAGGTTTAATGCCTTCCAAAATCTGAGAGGGACGAGATGTGGAGCATGCTTTCAGAAGTCTTAAAAGAGCAACACTCCAATGCAGAAACTACATAATCTGAACCACCAAAAAAGAAAATCAACCTCCTGATGGCATCTGACTCAGATAATGAAAATGAACATATGTCAATCCACACTGCTTTGGATTGTTATCGAGCAGAACCCATCATCATCATGGACGCATGTCCCCTAGAATGGTGGTTGGAGCATGAAGCATCTGGGATATAAATATCTTACAACGCTCGCTACAACAGTGCCATGAGAATGCCTGTTCTCACTTTCAGGTAACATTGTAAACCGGAAGCAGGCAGCATTATCTCCTGCAAATGTAAACAAACTTGTTTGTCTGAGCTATTGGCTGAACAAGAAGTAAGACTGAATTGACTTGCAGGCTCTAAAATTCTACATTGTTTAATTTTTAATGCAGGGTTTTTTAAACATAATTCTACATTTTTAAGTTCAACTTTCATGATAAAGAGATTGCACTACAGTACTTGTATGAGGTGAATTGAAAAATACTATTTCTTTTGTTTTTTTTACAGTGCAAATATTTGTGATCAAAAATAAATATAAAGTAAGAACTGTACACATTGTATTCTGTGCTGTAATTGAAATCAATATATTTGAAAATGTAGAAAACATCCAGAAATATTTAAATAAATGGTATTCTATTATTAACAGTGCGATTAATCACAAATAATTTTTTTAATCGCTTGACAGCCCTAATTTATATCAAATCTAGATCAATAGATAGATATATACAAACACATACACAACAGTTCTGTTCAATATCTTCATCAATGATTTAGATAATGGCATAGAGCATACACTTATAAAGTTTGCAGACAATGCCAAGCTGCGAGGGGTTGCAAGTGCTTTGGAAGATAGGATTAAAATTCAAAATGATCTGAACAAACTGAAGAAATGGTCTGAAGTAAATAGGATGAAATTCAATAAGGACAAATGCAAAGTACTTTACTTAGGAAGGAACAATCAGATGCACACACACAAGATGGGAAATCACTGCCTAAGAAGAAGTACTGCAGAAAGGGATCTAGAGGTCATACTGGATCACAAGCTAAACAGTGTAATGCTGTTGCAAAAAAAAGCAAACATAATTCTGGGATGTATCAGCAGGAGTATTGTATGCAAAACATGAGAAGTAATTCTTCCGCTCTACTCCACGATGATTAGGCCTCAACTGGAGTATTGTGTCCAGTTCTGGGTGCCACATTTCAGGAAAGATGTGGACAAATTGGAGAACATCCAGAGAAGAGCTACAAAAATGATTAAAGGTCTAGAAAACATGATCTATGAGGGAAGATTGAAAAAATTGGGTTTGTTTAATCTGGAGAAGAGAAGACTGAAAGGGGACATGATAACAGTTTTCAAATACATAAAAGGTTGTTACAAGAAGGAGAGAGAAAAATTATTTTTCTTAACCTCTGAGGATAGACAAGAAGCAATGGGCTTAAATGCAGAAGCAATGGGCTTAAATTGCAGCAAGGGCGGTTTAGGTTGGACATTAGGAAAAACTTCCTAATTGTCAGAATGGTTAAGCACTGGTATAAATTGCCTAGGGAGGTTGTGTAATCTCCATCATTGGGGATTTTTAAGAACAGGTTGGACAAACACCTGTCAGGGATGGTCTAGATAATACTTGGTCCTGCCTTGAGTGGAGGGGACTGGACTAAATGACCTCTCGAGTTCCCTTCCAGTTCTATGATTTTATGATTGCAATAGACTTAAATATCATTCAGTATTATAGCTGATCAGGAAATGATTTTGTTTTGAGCACAACAAATGTTGATGAAAACAAGAAAACAACAATGTTTTGTCAAAATTGTTTATTTTTCAATTTTCAGTGGTGGCAAACTGAAAAAGTTTGTCTGGTTGAGTAAAACTGTTTGGTAAAACCAAAAAGGTTTACCGGAACAACATGCATTATTTTCAGTTGTGGTTGCTGAAAACACATCTTTTTCCTGGGAAAACTAAACAAAAAACAAACACAAAAAAAAACAACAGAAAATTGACATTTCTCAAATTTCCATTTTGAAGAAGTGTTCATTTTCCATTAAAAAAAGTTGATAGAAATTTTTCAGCCAGGTCTATTCAGTACTCTGAAGTCATGCAGTATGAAGGAAATAATATATTCAGTTAAAGGTGGAGGTCTTATCCAGCGCACAATGACATGGGATGGCCCCAAAGAAATTAATTTCCCTTGCTTTTAGGGAGAGCAACTAGCTTGACTGACACCTCCAGCACCTTACACCACTGAATTCACCCTGGACATTCAGAGGAAGGCAATTTGCTTTTCCCACCCCACAGTCCAGCTTGGCAAGTTGATTAATGCTGTACATTAGAAGGGAGGGTAATTCAATTAAAACCTTGTAATCATATTACAAAGACGGTGTATTTATATCTATCTCTATCTCGTTGGGTTATTGCATTAGGTTTTCACTCTTTCTTTGAGAAATTAGTTAAATGGATGCTATCGACTTGAAATCTAGTCAGTTTAAAACAAACACAGAATTAAGTGGGTTTAGGTATACTCCTGCCTCCTAGTTCCCCTGCCAATTTTTTTGGTTTTACCATTATTTTCTCCTTTCTTTTAATATCCTTAATGCTTTGAGAATATTATATATCTATTCCTTACAACACCTGGCTGAGATAGGTAAATAAGATAAGTATTATTAGCACCACCTTACCTCTAAGGTCACACAGTGAGTCAGTGGCCAACCCAGGAGTAGAATCCAGGTCTCTGACTTTGAGCTTGCCCACCTGGAATCAGGCTGATAACCAAGCTTCTGCTGTCTGAAATTGTTATGCTTTCACAGGTACTCAGAGCTGTGAGGTACGCCACCATCACCTGCCTTAGATCAGGGGTTCTCACCACAATTTTTTGGTGGCCTCAGAGTTTGGTGATGCCTCTGACAATTTTTCCTAAAATACTTAATTAACTTTAGGAAAAACAAATAAATACGCACATATACATGTCCAAATTACTGTAATTTATTTACGTAGGTTTTTTTTTCTTTTTTGCAGACTCAAAAATAAAAACAATGTATAGTTGTCTTTATTCTTTTCTGGATCAAAACAGAATAGAAACACAAATAAGGTGCTTTGAACATTCTTGACTTTTTTTCTCGTTGTTTCTTTTGATTTTTCGGGTTTTTTGTTTTGTTTTGTTTTAGATTTGCTAGCTATAAGTAAATCTGCTGTGAAAAGTGATATTTGTATGTTTGTTAATATCACTTTTCACAGCAGACTTACTCAGCCCTGGCAAGCCCAGGGACAAATTAAGCCCTAGATGGGGAGGTGAGTACAGAGGCAGAGGGTGGCAGGGATGATGGGGCACTGGGGGAGGCAGTGGGGTCCAAATGTGATGGGGAGGTAAGCTTAGGGCCAGAGCCTGCCACTGCACCGCCAGGGAATGGAGCCCATGGAGCCCAAAGCCCCACACACAGGAGACAGGGCCTGGGGACAGAGTCCGAAGCTCTGTGGCTGGAGCCTGCCGCCCGCCACCCCAGGGCTGAAGCCCAACCCCACCACCCCCGGGAAGGTGGAGAACTCACTGCCTGCCTGCTCCTCCAGCTTGTGTGTCTCCAGAGGGGGGCAAGGCCCATCCACTGCTGGTGGCCCCTGGGGAGGGGCCATTGCTTTGCCCCCACCCTCAAATCACTGCCCGGGAAGCTGTGGCTGCAAGAAAAGCCCCTGGTGGCCACATGCAGCCATGGTGGCTGCATTTGAGAAATGTTGCCTTAGATTGTGGAAGTCTTGTCTGTGCCTGCTCTGGGTCAGTTCCTGGAAACCACCAGCCTCTGGCAAAATAAGCACTGCCTTCCAGATCTGCCTCTCGATGTGCAGGTTAGCGATAGGCACACACCAACCTCCGAGTCCCCACAGTTTCCCACCGTGTCCAGACCCTTATCAACTGAACACTCACAGAATTATCTGGCCTCCTGCTCCCAAAGGAACAGTACACACAGCTTATTAGTTAGATTTTAGAATTCTGCTCTGTTCAACACACAGCACTTAGATATATTTATAGTGAAACCAGGGATATGTTGATTATTAAAGAACAGAGAGTTTTGAATGAAAGTCATTAAGAATACTGGAAATAAATGGTTACATATAAAATAAAATCATAACATGCTGTCTAGAAATTAAATGTAACTAACAGGGCCTTCCCCTACCTCCTATAAGAAAGTTCTTTCCCCAGCATTTTCTACCAGTTTGACTGAGACCCCTTCTTATAAGATCAAGCCCACTGACTGCTTGTCTTCACAGATTGAAGGATTCATCTTTACCACAGTTATAGTTTCAAAAACTCATCGTATTACCCATAAACAGGATAACTCTTGCTGTTTGCCTCTTCCTGTTAACTTTCTCTCTTTGAAGATTTCACAGTACCTCATTAGCATTTGGCTTGGACTTGTGAGGGAAGGCCCATTGTGAACCTTACAATATTTAATTTGCATGTAAGCAGACAGATAGCTAGACCTTTCTTGCCTGACAGCAAACCTGGTTTTCACCTTTGCTGGTGACCAGTCGCTAGACACAGACCTTAAGAATATTATTTTCAGTGTATATACATAACACCTTAAACAACATCTGTACATGTGTTTCACAAAGATATTGATGATCTTTGTGACACAGACTTTTATTACAGACCTCACAGGACCCCTTTGTGTGAAGTAGAATAGAAATACCAGACCTAGAGGATCCCTGTAACCTTTATGCACCCCTTATGCCTTCTGTCAGTTGGCATCAAGAGATCCTTGGGTTACAAAAGTGAACTTAAAAAAAAAAAAAAAAAAGAAAGTCCAGATTTAGCTGGAAAATGCTGACAGGCCTTCAACTCTAGCAGAGCTAGCATGGGCTGCTATAATACCAAACAATGCCTTGTAATTATAAAGTCACAGTATCACATATATATTAGAAAATAGATCTGTGATTTCGTTATGTGCAAAATTCACTACAAGCTTAATAACTAAATTGGACTGACACCTATTCTGCTGTGTTTAAGATTTCTCTGCTTTTGGATTTGCATGAATCGGGGTTATCATTTTTCATGATGGAGCAGGCTTTGGCATCAGGATGACACTCAGCAGCCCCATCACTATGAATCTGCCCAACCCCAGCACAATGATGCAGACTCCCATCAGGCCATGGGGCAGGTCTGCAACTGTCATGTTATGGGGAGTCTGCCAATCACTGTCTGCCTGAAGTGTCTACTTTATCTCCAATCTATTTGAGTATAAATGGATGTTTGCTGGGCATTAAGACCACACAAATCACCTCAGGCGGAATAATAATTGCACTTGTAGCAGCAGCCAGGCTATTTCATGGACATGTTGGGTTGGCAGAAAAGTGAATCAATTTATAAAAATGTGCGGCATTAGATAAAGCCCAAGCCCTGACGGTTTTATCTGATGGGTTTAGTTTGTTTTTCAAAAGTGAGTTGCCTTGAGGCATTTTGCTGAGTTTTATTGAATAGTCATTTTATTTTAAGCAACAACAGAGGCTTGATATGAGGGTACAACTATGAAAGGTCCCCTGTAGTTGGGTATTTGTCTAAGTGAATTCAAACTTTGCATCATGCAGATAAATCGACAAGTCTGCAATACACCTCTCTTCTTTATCTTTTTTTGTTTTTTTATCCCTTTTTAAATAGCTACAGGATCATCTTGACTATTTAAGCATCACCCCCTAGGCATTGAGAATCATGCAACCTACCAGTGTGCTATACTGTGATCATACATTTTAAAAAGTTATTACAATAGCTGTGGTGTTACAGAGTTTGTATCTGGGAGGTAGGATGGTCTTGTGGCTAAAGCCATAAGGAGATGGGACTCAGGAGATATGCTCCATTCTCAGATCTTTCATAGACTCCATGTGTGATTCTGGGCAAATTATTAATCTCCAAGCCTTCCCATCTGTCTCTGCGTCCCCGCCCCCCATGTTTATATGCTTACACTGTAAGATCTCTGTTGCAGGGACTTTCTCTTCCTATGTGTATATGCAAAGCCTAGCATAAATGGGCCCAAATTTCTATTGGGGTCTCTTGGTGCTACTATAATATACAAAATAAGAAATATTCTTAGTGTGAAATTTGCCCTGGGGCAGAGTATCAGCACAAAGTCTATGTAATACTTAAATCTGGAGGGGGTTGTTTTGTGTTCGCTTTCTGCACAGTGGTGAATTCCACCCACAGATAGTTTTCATTTTGGCTTGGTCATGTTACACCACTTATTTCACAGTTGTTTCATAACATTGTCTATTTTCAGCAAAACCTTGTGACAAGAGTTAGGTTGCTGGTATGCTGACCAGTATTGTCTCATGGTTTCCTTGCCCCATCTGTCTGCATTCATCTGTTGTTTCTTGTCTTATGTTTAGGTTGTAAGCTCTTTGGGGCAGAGGCTTCCTTTTTGTTTTTTGTACAGCACCTAGCACAATGGAGTCCTGGTCCATGATTACAGCTTGTAGGTGCTACAATAATACAAACAACAATAACAATAATAATAAACTTCTTTGGCTAGAAATTATTCTTCTTTGCACTAGCAACTTTGATTTAGATATTACATTTTCCAGTGTGGATCCTGCTTTATGGATCTACCACCTTCTCCTTAACAATATGCAAATACTTTCTTCTTTTAGGGGGATTACCCTGCTTTATACTGTACGTGTATATTACTCCCACTGATGCTAATGGGAGTTATGCATATATATTTATGACAGAATGGATTCCTTAATTACTATTGGAGAGGGAGAAATTGAGAGGAAATATGGCTTATTATTAACAACAGAAACTCATTAGAGATAAGAGAATAGATACATTTACTCTACCCATTTTGTAATTCTTTTATAATACTTGAAGGGTTTGATCCTATGGTCCTATTCAGTTAAAATGCCCACTGAAGTCAGGATGAGATCACAAGTATATATTATTGGACCTATTTATCCCATATGTGGAAAAAAGCTCCAGAAGAATATGTAATATTCTTATGTGCATTATTATGTGTGTGAGAGTTAGTAGGAAGGTGCTCATTCTTTTCAAGACATTTGAGGTCAAGATCTGTCCTAGCTTTACACTCTTTGTAGTTTTATTAAAACCATTGAACTAAATGTGGGAGCCACAAATGGACTATCAACCACAGCTGCCTAAATGGCCAGATCAATTATCCCCACTAATGAGCCATGCATTGTGGGAAATACAGGTTTGACAACATATCCTTTTTATGAAGCAATGGGGTTAGAGAGAGTGAAGTCTCTAGACCCATCAGATATATCAGCATTAGCAAACTCAAACCGCTGAACCTGAACTAAGTAAGTTAACTAAATATACAAACAGATCATCAAACTAAGATGGCCTGAAGGACAGATCTCTTATCAGAAACAGATCATGGGAAATATAAATTTGCCACAGACCGCTGCCAAAACCAATTGACTTTAACAAAAAATAAGTGAGAGTGGAATCTGGCCAATTAATAGAAACTGTTACATCACAAAAGGGACTTCTAAGATTATTTCTGAAATAGGAAATTAAGCAGGCACACAAAAATTGTATAAACCTTTGATATCTTATGATCACACAAACTAATTACCATTGACACCAATCTCCGTCACTGATAATAAGAATTATAATTAAATATCAGAGTTGGTATAAAAATGGGTGTAAAAAATCTGAAATGTTTGGGATATTTTTCCCCAATTTTTTTCTTTAAATTAAAGATTCTATCAAAAATTTTAAAAAATTTAAAATCAAAGATCAATTCTATTAAATGTTCAGAATTTAAATCAGACATCTATACTGTAATCAATTAACTAATATACTAAAAATAGATCTTAGAACTTGGGATCAATGGGAGGTTTTTCCCCCTGATTAAGGGTTCTGGGACTAACCCTTGTCTGGGAATTCAAAATCATTTCTATTTACTTAATTTTATTTATTTAAACATAGCATTACAAAGACATAAAATGTAATGATCTCCATAACAATAAAATGTATATATAATTTCAAAGCAAATGTACACCTCAGGACTGAGACCACCTTTTTCCTGAATACCTCTTTGGTACCATTCATATGAAATGTTACTTTTCTATAGATTCGCTCCAAAACTTGCACCAATAATGCAATCACTGGTACTTTGAGGAATTCCATTTACAGGCTTTTAAGCTGCTAAACCACATGTATTTGAAAAATAAAAATAAAAAATAATAATAATATGGAGATATACCTATCTCATAGAACTGGAAGGGACCCTGAAAGGTCATCGAGTCCAGCCCCCTGCCTTCACTAGCAGGACCAAGTACTGATTTTTGCCCCAGATCCCTAAGTGGGCCCCCTCAAGGATTGAACTCACAACCCTGGGTTTAGCAGGCCAATGCTCAAACCACTGAGCAGCCAATGGCCAATATTTTCAAACCTTGGTGCTTAAAAGTTCAGCTTTTAAATCTGTATTTTACTGACCAAAATGAGGTCACTTATTTTCAGAAGTATTGAGAACCCAGAAATCCAAATGAAGTAAAGGTGAGCTACTGGGTCTCAGGACCTCTGAAAAATAAGGATAAATATATTTAGGAGCCTAAATGTAAAAAAGCCTACCTTTAGGCGCTAAGAATTGAAACATTTGGCTTGTGTCTCCTAATAAAGTTTACCATCAGCTCAGCCCTATCAGTCACTTGCTCCCAAGAATCAAGGAGCAACCTTCAAGAGAATATTATCTGTATTGGTATAGTGCCTGGGAGCACCATTCATGTACCAAGGCCCCATTTAGGGAGCTGGTGAGCTAAGAAGTCTGCCAATCATGATGACTGATTTTGTTTCATTGTTTCCTTGTGCTCCACTACCTGTCTTTATCCACCTGTTGCCTCTTGTCTTATACTGAAAGTTCTTTGGGGCAGGAACCATCTTCCGTTCTGTGTTTGCAAAGTGCCTAGCACAATGGAGCTCCTGGTCCATGGCTAGAGGCGCTAATATGCCGTACACAATAATATTAGTGTTAGACTCTATGCAAACTCCCCTGCCCCAAAGAGCCCAAAGTAGTACTTTCCATCTCTAAATGACTTTCAACCAAGGAACTCAAAGTACCTTACAAATATTAATAATTATGCTTCCCAACACCCCCATCCATTATATAATAATATTCTCTTTTTACTGATGGAGAAACTATGAAACAGAGATCAGACAGCAAAGTTACATTCCTCAAGTTTCTGGCAGTGCTGACAATGAAATCCAGTTCTGATGGTAATATTACCCACTCCATTATACTCCCTCATACCTTAGCCAATGTAAAGAAGTAGAGTTGTGTATTGTAAATTCACAGATCTGTATTTTAGACAACAAAATCTCTCTCAGAGTAGAGAGGGGTAAAAGTCAAAATCCTAACACTCGGAACTCTGGCAAAATTACAGTCTGAGCTTTGCAGCCATACTTAGGATAGTCACGCCTACATTGCTGTATTCCAGCATTCAGCAGAGCAGTATTCCATACGGCAGCTGTGGCTGTGGGCAAGCAGCATGAAACAGTGGTTTTAGTTTGTGTGTCTGGCATGATAAAACTGACTCTGAACCTGGACTACTGTCTTTTGATTACATGAGGTCGCTGTGCACGATATCACATCATTTGTAAACTGTCACACGACAGATCCACTGTATATTATTTAGAGTCCACAGCAGAACACTTATTTCCAGGCATCTTAACAGAAGCTCAGAAATGCGTGTGAGGTTCAGTATGATTACCATACTCAGAAGCTTTGAATGGTCTGGATTGGTTCCCTTTTTAAGGCATTTATTCGGGCAGCCTTTATTTCAGAAGCCTTCACTTAATTCCCTTTGGAAACTCCCCACCTTTAGAGAATCACAGAGCTCACACTATTTGGAAAACAAACTAGACTGGAAATATTATGGACATTTCCTCAAACAGGGGGCCAGATTCTAGCACCTTACAAAAATTGAGTAATTCCTTAGCTCACAGATAGTCGAACTGAAATCAATAGAGCTGCCTGTGGAGTAAGACACTACTGAGCACCTGGCAGAATCTGTCTGAGAAGATTTTTGCTCCAATGAACACCTAGTGGGCAAAAATCTCACCTTAAATTTTGCATCAAAGCCTCTGGATTTTGTGACACTCCAGTGCATTAGAGAGTGCAAATTCTGTGACAGCTTCAAATAATAATTATGATTTGTAATGAATTAAATATGAAAATGATACAGGCACACAGAATTCCTTGTTACTTAATAACAGTTAATACAGAATTTGTCATGTTATTTAATTTGATATTACATCTATTTATTTTACTGATACCCCCCCCCCCATTTTTAATATAAAACATGCTGCAGATTTTGTTTTTTACTGAAAACATATAAAAGCATTGTAGACATTGTTAGGTTGGAAAGTGAAGGTTTTGGCAACTGGCCAGGGGACTTTTGTCACCTGGGAGGTGTAGGAGGCTGTTTGGGATTGGGGAGTGAATATTTCTCCTAAAATGAAATGCAGTACAGTTATTAATAATGTTGATATTTAAAGTGTAAACCTTAAATTCCCAAGCTTGTTGAGTGAATGGGGCTGGTCATGTCCCTCAGAGCTATTGTCTCAGGCTGTCTGCAGATTCAGGAAGAAAAATTGCATCAATTGTTTCACATTTACAAGATTACTTTCACAACCAGGAGGTCTAGAAACAAACACAAGAAAAAAGAAAGCTACAGGGCAGTGGTGGGCAACCTGTGGCCCATCAGGGTAATCTGCTGGTGGGCCGCAAGACAGTGTTTACATTGGCATGGCCTCCCGCAGCTCCCAGTGGCCGCGGTTCACCGTTCCCAGCTAGTGGGAGCTGCAGGAAGCAGCGTAGGCTGGCCGTCACTTCCCGCAGCTCCCATTGGCCATGAACCGTGAACCACGGCCACTGGGAGCTGTGGACGGCCGTACCTGCAGACAGTCAATGTAAACACTGTATTGTGACCTGCCAGCCGATTACCCTGATGGGCTGCAAGAGGCCCATGGGCCACAGGTTGCCCACCACTGCTATAGGGGATCCAGGGGCCTCACACAGATCCACGGGTTTCAGAGGCCCAAACGCTAATTTAATGGGAAGGCAAACCCCACCCGCACATCCCAAAATTCACTTCGGTTTACCATGGGTGAATATTATCTGGGCCAGTAATCTTAACTACAGTATTATGACCAATTCTTGCAGTACCACAACATATTGTGAATATAAATATCAGGACTCAAGGAAAGCAATTTATATTTTGGAGCAAACTGATTCGATGCATTAGATAGATTAACAATTCTGACACCATACCTCATTAGATTAATGAATACATCTAATTTCCCCCTTTGCTAAATATTTAACATATTCATAGATTCATAGATTATAGGACTGGAAGGGACCATATTTCACTGGATAAATTCAGCAGTGCACTTCCCCACAACTGCACCAGCCTACCCACGAGGAAGTCCGCTGGAGGAATTTTTGATTTCCATGTATCTAGAGTAACATTTGTTTGCAAAAAAAGTTAAAGAGCACAAAAATAGGATAAAAATATTCTTTTATCACTGGGAATATTAGGGTGACCATGGCCAAACAAAAATAAAAGCTGAGGTTTGATTGTATGGTGGGGAGAACCTTAGTGATGCAATGTCCTGCTTTAGAATTTATAAAGTAACTTTGTTCAGTACATTTAGAAACATTCCCATGCAATGGGTGCACTGGAGGCAGAGACATGAAGCATCTGAACAGAATATGTTATAGGTTACAAGAAGGAAAAATAAAGCTACATAGAACAAAACCCAAGGATCTTTATTAATAAACTGAACAAAAATAGTTTTTGCCACTGTATCTTTATTAAGGCTCAGATTGTGAGCTCCCAACAAACATTTGTGACTTCACTGGGTCTACTTATGGAAGTAACTGCTCACCAATGAAAATAAGGGGTGCTACAAGCTGGCCCTACATATGAAATCCAAATATTTTCTTTCCTAATTACCCTATCAATATTTTGAATCTGATTGTGAGGTTCAGTCTCTTGCCATTCTATTATTGTGTTAACAATCAAACCTTTATAATCAACACCAAATAACCAGAAATAAATTTGATGCAGTGTCTGATGCTTTCCCATATAATAAATGGAAAATATCCAGTCTCAGGAATGCAAAACAGACTATTTGCAAGAGACCTTTAAAATATGTACATTGTAAAAGTTTTGTTTTGTGTTAAATACATTGGTTACAATAAAAAAAAATTAAAACAGTGAAAACATTTGTAATAAAATCTATTCAACCCAGGCTCTCGCTGCTGGAAGTTGAGAATCTGCCAACTCATATACAAAAATTAGCATTTCAAAATGAAACATGAAATCCCACTCTACCTGTTTGAAATTAAAAGAAACCCCACAGGAGCTTGTGAAATATATGCCCATTGTTTAATGACCTTCTAATACTAGTGAAAGAACATCCAAGAACATTGCAGATAATTCTGGCCTAATCAGGTTAATGATGGAAGCCAGGACTGGAACTATAGCAAGCTGTTCATTAGCATTTCATATTTCTGGTGAATAAACTCACTGCTGTTCACCCATTAAGTTTTCATCCAACAACCAGGAGCAAATGCTCCTGATATACACTACACAGCATTCTGATCCCATATTGAACTAAACTGTTGTGATGGCATCATGCTCAGATGGAAAGGGGCAGCTTATTTTTTATTATTATAATTATTTTCTACCAAAGGCTTCTGTAAACTGGACTGCAGGTGATCCCTATTTATATCATAGCTCAATGTATTAAGTCAAGGTTTTGGTTTACTTTATTCTCTGATGAGACAAGGGAAAGGAGAGAACAGCATTTTATTATGTTTTCAGCATTGAGAATGAGATCACAGTGCAGTGATCATGTTCTGAACATGTTATTATTTTTCATCAGTGCTACTGAATCCACCATGTGCAAGACTTTACATTTCTGTTGCCCCGTAGGCGCCAGTTTTTATGTCTTTGTAAGAATCAGTATTCCTGGTGAGCTTAAAGGACACAATCAAGAGTGCCATGGACGATAGCCGATCAGTTTTAAAAGGCCCTGATGAGCAGTTTTCTCCAGCTGGATTGTCAATTAAAGCTATGGTAGCAAACATGGTATACATGAAGTTTAGATACCTAGACACTTAGCTGGAGAATGTAGAAAAATGAAGGATTTATGGAGGTGGGAATGAGAGGCATATAAAAAAAAGATGATTTGTTGGGCATAGTATGTGATGTTGTATACTGAGGAACAGTTCCTGTTTTGCAGCCAAGCAACACTCATCATAGCTTGGGGCTGCAATGGTGCCTCAGATTCCTTCAGTAGCTCAGCACAAGTCTAGTTCAGCCTCCTGGCACAAATAAGAGCAGCCTCGACAGATCCCATGGGCTGGGCTGGTAGGTGGAGGTGCCCCCCGGAGTGCTGCTTTACTGCGTTATATCCGAATTCATGTTATATCGGGGCGCATTATATCAGGGTAGAGGTGTAGAAGCAAATCCACAGGAAATAAAGAGAAGAAAGGAAAGGGTTGTTTCCAAGCAGCATTACGAATAGCACTTAAGCAGTCTGCCTGTTTTCATAAGACCTTAAAAGTCCCACGTCCAACACACCTGCAGGAATTAAGGCCGCAATTTGGCTAATCACGCTAAAAACGTGTGTAAGACCCACTGACATCAATTTGATTCAAGCATGTGCTTAAATGATTTGCTGAATCAGGATTTAAACTTGTATGGGTCTATTAACATACATAATAAGTGGAACAAAGGTAAAAGCAGCAAACAGCCAATACGAAATGTCAAACAATAACAATTCAGGAATGGGGTGGGGACAGGGGCTGTTAAGTTACATATGGTTTTCTCAATCTTTGTCTCTCTGATTCTCCCCTAAAATACAGAAAAGTATCCTCATGGGAAACCTTAATAGTTTTAAAGATGGCATCTATTACTAGAAGGGCCCAGAGCCTCCTCAGAGAGGCCAGCTTCATAGTGGAACAATATATGGCCCATGCTCCAGTTAAGTCCCACTCAAGCCCTCAGTAGCACTGCTTCTGTAAGCAATAGAGCAATGGGCAAGTTTTAAAGTATGTATTCTTGGATGCAGCATCAAAAGAACATACAAGTAACCCAGACCCATCTAGAACCACCTACCCTGATTAAAAAAAAGCACAGCTCAAATGACTGTTATCAGGTCTTTACATTTTATCTCGAGCTTTGTGATATTTACCAATCTTCTGAGAGCCCCAGCAATTAGAGTCAGAAGACTGTGAAAATCTCAGCTTTCATTAAAAAAAAAAGTAACTTTCTAGTACTCATGGTTGCAGAGAAAATCTTGAAAACATGGCGAGAGTACACCCTGAAGGCTCAAAAACCATAAGGCAAAGAAAAAGAACATCACAGGTATTATGGTGTTTTTTATATCACTCATGACTTTTGGGGGGACTGACTCATGAAATTTTAACACTTGGTTTGGTGATACTGGTGACTGATTTTGTATCATTAAAGTTGCTAGGAGATTTGCCATTGGCTTCAATGGCCTCAGGATCAGGCTATTTATTAGGAACCGAGAGAGAGAGAGAGAGAGAGAGAGGAGGACAAAGACCTTGCTTACATTAAAAAAATTCCCTGATCTAATTCTATAACTTCTATAGTATACACTAGCTGTAAATGACCTCATCACCAGGCTTATGGCCCATTTGTATAGTCTTTTTGTTCCCTGTGAGAGCTCTTCAATCAGCTTCTCAATATACTTTAAGTGGTTAAGGAACCCCACAAAAAATTACTCTGCCAGCAAGCCATTTGAGCAGGTGAAAAGGGGATTGTGAGGGGAGTTCTGAACACTTAGTGCATTCATCAGAAGTGCAGTTGTGAATCTGTTATGTGTTTTATTGGAGGGTGGGTTGTTGTTTTACTAGCAGTTTTAGAAATACTGAAGTAGGTAAACATGTATACCTAAACATCTAGGAAAAGGGAACCTTTAACAAGGGGCTACATATCCCCAAATGGACATAACTGGAAGGTGGATAAACATGGATCAGGAACATTCTAGAGAAAAGCAAGTCTCTCTCTTTCTCCTCAATATAAGTATTATTGTTGTATAGGCAAAGAAGTTAGAAATTATTCCAGTTCCTAAAGTGTGTTCATAGATATAGTGTCAGTGGGAAGCAGGGCTGTTAGGTAGCTGATTACAGCTGCCGAATTCTTCGCTGGAGACCAGTCCAGGCTAGAGCAGCCTGGAGGCTATTCTAAGTTAGGCCAGCTAGCTATGGCCCTCGGGCAGGCTGTATGTCTGCTGGTAAGTACCATAGCACAGCATAATCTCACCACTTCCCCTTCTTGGCTCACAAAGGCCTCATGTACTAAGAGCTGAGGGTAGGTAGGTAGGAATTGGAACAGGCTATGCTTATCTGATGCCTACTGAGGACTACCATACACCAGGGCAGTTCCAGGTAGAGGGCTTTCAAGTGGTCAAATGGGAGTGGAAACTACTCTCATGGTTCTAACAGAGAGGAATATGGCAAAGAATTTGTCCCACTAAGCTTTTCTGTACACAGCCTACACAACCTTAATTGCAGTTCTGTTGAGATAACCATCCACCAACTCTATTGCCAAATATATCCAGCATTAAAGGTCAAATCTCTATTCCCTTTACATCCTCCCCAGCAAGACCTAGAGACAAACCACTTTCCTTCCTCTCAAGATACTCTAGACCCCTCTTTGTGACCACCAAGTCTATTGTCTCTCAATGGCTTCTTCTGCAAAGGTCTCTACCTTCTAAAGTTTTTAAGGCCTGAGAGTTCTATCTTTTCTTGGCTCTGGGCGTCTGTTGTTTCAGAAACATGTCAAACCATGTGAGATTTAATTAAGGGAGGCTCACAATTTGGAAATAAGCAGCAGCCTGGTTCCTAACAAAGACTGCCATGCTTGCTGGCCTCATAGACAATAAATGGTGTGGGGAAGAAGGCAGCCGTGGGAAAAGGGAAGAGGATTAGGGATTGAGCAAGGATCAGTTGCATTGGGCATGAAATCAGGTGGGAGTGGTTGGAAAGACATGGGAAGGAGGGACAGAATTGGGGATTAAATGGAAACAGGGAAGAGAATTAGGATAGAGAGATTAGATGGATGTAGCAATGTACTTATCTGCACTAAATTAAACAAATATTTACAGTTAGGTTTAGCTGAAGGTTTGGACTAATGCCAAGTCTTTTCAGTACTTCTTCAATTACCCGTACGGAGAAAAGTATAAAAAAATCCAAAACCATAAGCCAGCGCACCCAAGGTGTATCAAATAATGTAACTAACCACAATTGGCAAGGTGCTAAAGTTTGGAAAAAATTAAATCTAAAGAGAAAAAAAAGAATATGTGGAAAATAAGAGTTGTAAGAAGAAGGTGGACAGGCACTGCAATGGCATGGAACACTCACCCCTAATGTGGACGGCCCTACCAAATTCATGGTCCATTTTTATAAATTTCGTGGTTATAGCATTTTAAAAATCTTGAATTTCATGGTTTCAGATATTTAAATCTTAAATTTCACAGTGTTGTGAAAAAACATGAATATGTATTTAAAAACGGCAAAATATAAACATGTAAAGGCCTTAAGACTCTGCATTTCTCAAACGAGGGGTTCCAACCCAAAAGGAGATGGTGAGGCTATTGTGTGTGTGGGAGGGGTCCTGGTATTGCCACCCTTACTTCCGCGCTGCCTTCAGAGCAGGGTGGCCAGAGAGCAGTGGCTGATGGCTGGGTACCCAGCTCTGAAGGCAGCGCTGCTACCAGCAGCAGCACAGAAGTAAGGGTGGCTATATCATGACCCTCCTACAATAGCCTTGCAATCCCCTTTTGGGTCGGAACCCCCAGTTTGAGAAATGCTTTGTACTTTTGTATACTTTTACTTATAATATCATGTAAAAGTACATAAAGGACCAGATTTCACGGTCCATGATCACAGCTGCCAACTTTCACTCGGTAAATAAGCACACCAACATTCACAATAAGCCAAAAAAAAAAAGCTAATTCCATTTCAAAACAAGGCCAAAACAAGCCAATCCCTAAGAACCCCAACACTCTATGTGACTAGATCTCCCTGGCATGCAGTATGGGACTGTGATGGGCCCTCTGTGCACCCCTGACTCTCTCCCCCTCTTACCCCTGCTTGCTCCGCCCCTGCTTGCCGGGAGCCGGTCAAAAAAAAGAAGCAACAAGCTACAACAAGAAACAAGCTGAAAGTCAAACAAGTAACAAGCCAAAAACAAGCCAATTAAGCCAAAAACAACCCCAATTTCTGGTTTTTGGGTTTTTTTTGGCGGGTTTGGCATGTCTGTCCATAACGCATTTTTCATGACCATGAATTTCGTAGGACTATGTAAACATTTCTAAAACAGAGCTAATTTGTGAAATTCAAATTTCTGAAAGTAAAGTGAAATTACTGATAAAGTAGTTTTAGGATTTTACTTTCAAAAATAGTGTACAGGTTTTTTACAGTTTATAGAAAAGGCATCATGCTGTAGTCTGGCCTACCAACTTTATCTTCTTGTGTCTGACAGTATTTTTCACATGGGTCTCATCTTTGCCTTGGGCTTCTCACTGGACCCATGTATTCAGACCATCTTTAAGACTTGTTGCCTTTTTGTATGCAACATATCTGAAAACTGACCTGTTCACTCAGCTAAAACGCTCATCTAGACCCCCGTTGCTTTTTTATTTTAGCAACCTCCTCTTTTCTGGCCCTGACTATCGCGGTCTTCCTTCCTTCAACTCTATTCAGAATGCTGCTACTAAAGTTCTCACCTTGGCTTATCTCTCTGACCATGTTGGCTCTTTATTTCTGGCTCCACCTTCACTCCCACTTCAAATACAAGCTTTCTGCCTTTATTTATAAGCCCTTCATAACTTAGCCCCACACTACCCAACTGATTGAGTAACCCATACTGACATCAACCTCTCCCTTCACTCCACCAGCATTCCCAACCTTCACTTCCCACCTCTCCTATATTGCCCTTTATGCCTGGCAAAAAAATCAGATAAAATCTCAGGAACTATTGCCTTGTCTTCCTTCAAATCCCTCCTTAAGGTTCACCTCTACCATAAGGCTTACAAAACCTAGCCTGATGCTCATGGCTAAAGAAGGACCCAGCTGTGACTAATTCCCTTCTTTCCATTTCCTAGTTCCTCCCAAAATCATGTTACCTGCAATGAAATAATGAGATTTGGCAGCACTGTAAAAGTTACCTGCAATCTACATTTATATTGTCTGGTACTTACTTTCTCTTACTTTCTGTTTCTTGGATAATCATCGGCAGCTACAATTTGGAAAGTTTGCAAGGACCGTATATGCAGTTGCAAATGCACAAGATTATTGCATGCATACTAGGAGATTACGGGTTTGGTTACTCCTGTGTGTGTGTGAAATGTTTGAAATGAAGTCTGAAATGAATCAAAGCTAGTCATTTTCTTGCTTTCTTCATAAACTCCAAACTTGGCCTTCTCAAGTAAACCTGGGCTGATTTATTAGATTGCAGGAAAACCACGCAAAATTTGTGGTTATGGCATGGAAGCGAATAAAATTCTGTGCTTTTTCTGAGGATTCCTTTGAGACTGAACTAAAAAGACAAGAGGCTGAATCCTAAGCTATGCTGAGACTATATCTGGTGCATACAAGTGGTGCGGAGGAATGGTCACAAAGGTGGCTTTCTGCCATCTGGAAATTCTTCTTAATCTTAAGGAATCTCCTGACAGCTAGTTATATCAGCTACCTGGCTGAATTGTGGCACCAGAGCAGTACAAAGCAGCCTTGGGGAACAGGGAGTTGGATCTGACTTTTAATGATACTCAGATGGTAAGGTGGGGGAGACCCATATGGACTGAAACAAACAGCAATATTTTCATGAACTTCTGCAGCCTGGAACCACCAAGTTTTATACAGGTCTAGCCTCCTGCGTACTACTACATGTAGTGTGTAAGCAGCTGAGACACACATCACCTTCTATATCTATCTATTTTCTCTCATGTACTCTTGATTTTTATATCTTATCACCTCTGGTTCATATATGCATCAGGTGGAATATTGTAACTATAGGACCATTTTTGGCCAGGAGTGAGTGTTCTGTTTTGAAAATTAGCTCTGCCTTGACAATTTGAGATATACCAGGGATATCTCCCTAATTATAATCCCAGTTCATTCAATGATTTCAGATTTGTACTAATTTGGGACACATCATGCCATCAGTTTTTTAAGCAGAAGTCCCCTTTAGCTTCAGTGAGGTGTTCTACTTAAAAATTAGTGTCAGAATAGGTACGATTCTTCAAATTTGATCCAAGCCTACTGAATCAGGGGATGACTTTCAGTTGTCTTTGGATGACACTCTTTGAATGCCTCATGATATGAATGGTTAAAGTTGTTTGAGCAAATATTTTATTTTCCCAGGTTTCTGGATGATTGTCATACTATCTTTCTGGATTATGTCAGCATGTGGCAAAATCTTCTCTCCTTGGATTTTACTTGGAGAGCTTTGTTCAGCAAATCTAATATGGTGTTTAAAAATCCAACTGACATATGAAGGCATTAACGAGCTGAAGAATATCAGATTGCTTGGTAATTGGAGAGTAGAAACCAAAGAGGACAATGACTTGTAAAGAGATGAGCACAGAGGAAAGTATATAATTCACAAAGCACAGCATCAAATGACTCCACCACATGTGCACATGTACACACTCCACCCCTATAAAATGCTAAGGCTATTCTCTTCAGTTCTGCTAAAACCATACAGCTCTTTCTATAGATGAATGTACAGAATTAGAGAGTTTAAAACAATCACCTGACCCCTGAACACAGATATCTCATGCAGTGTCTGATTTATTGACAAGTCTTCCAGTTTGGGAATGCTTTTGCTTATATAGGATATTTTCTGTGTTCCTCTTCCCTCATTCTTTAAAAAGCAATTACCGGGACAGTGTAACAGGTTCTGTACATCCTGAATTCATCTGTTCTTTGTTCTTGCTGTGAGAAGATTAAAAAAAGATAGCATAGTTATATGGATATCAAGGGTTATCATTATTGACAACAATTTTAGAAGGGATATTAAACCTTGTGCTTCAGAGAATAAGCCAATCTCAATTTTTAGAGATTAGGATGAAACCGATATAGGGGGGGAGACCATTAACATCTGCCAACTCGGGCTTCTCATGCCATCCCCTTAAGCATCTAGTCCAGTATTCTATCTCAGACAGTGGTCTGGTATGGCAATTCCTATGTTCTTAACAGTACTTTAAATATCATAATGGAGTGCCACCTTTTTAATCACTACAGATTTTTAGATAATTATTTATATACTTGAATTTTCTAGGTTGAAATATTATGAAATATTTGTTAATTATATATTTTCTACAGTAAACAGTGTGTAATTTAATTAATTAGTACTGTATTATGTGCCAAATCTTTCTCTTCTTATTCACTTGAATTCAATTGCTTTGACATGCACCAGTAGGATGAGCAGGACTTGTCCCTATAACTCCTTAACAGCTCGGTCAAAGTCCATTCTATAATGAAAAGTAAATGCATGCATTTTAATTACATTAATTATAAAGCTGCTCTTTTTGATCTCTAAGTAGTCAACACAAAAATAGGTAGGATTTTTCAAGAAAATATGGCAATTATACTGGAAAATGTTATAAACAGGGTACATTGGGCCTTGGCTAGGATACCTAATACATGTTTGATTATGGCCTAACTAGTTTATGCCCTTGAATTGCTTGGAATTTAGAGCTGGATTGGACCTTTACAAATATAAATAGCCAGAGAGAGCAACCCATCACCCACGGTTTTGGCAAGGGACACCCAGGGTACAAGGAGACCTGGGTTTTGACCAAAGGAGATGTATTTAAGGTCTTCAGAACATGGACTTTAAGTGAAGTCACTGAGTTGTATTAACATAGCTCTAAAGAAACAAACAGATACAGCCAGTTTCTGCCTTGTTCAGTTTTTATATGATAAACTACCAATATTCATTTTGTAAATATTTGTGCATATGCCTGAAATGCTATCAGATTTGTGAATTTGACTCAAAGAGAAATTTTAATCAATGAACACAGATTTTACTGTGAATGTAGCAAAAATGCACAGCATCATGAATTTTCTCCCTATTTTCATATCTACTTCCCTGATTTTCCTCTTCCAACTTCCCTGCCATGTGTAAGATAAGCACCTGCCGTGTTCTGCAGCTTGCATGGATGGCAACTCTCACAATTTTATCACAAGCCCTTTGATACTTGATGTTTTTCTGTAGTCATGTAAATACACCAGATTCTAAGCTTTCATTAAAACAGACATAAGTTTCTGGACCCGATGGTTCTGTAGATAAACTTAAAAACATGAACCTTAAAGGTTCCAAAACCAGAAAGCAAATAAAAGAACCCAAATGTATTATTAAAATCTCATGATTTTTAAGTCAGTCTCTTGATTTTTGGGGTCCTAATGCTTGAATGCTTGGGGTGGCACTACTAAAATTGGCAAGCTGTTGAATCAGCTTATATTTGACTGTCAAATATAATTTTACTGAGTCATTCCTAGCAGATGTTTGACAGAGAAAGGAAAAAAGACTTGATATTCTCTGACATTATTCTGTATTATAATATGCTATTTGTGTGTGTCCTTATATAATCCCTCAGAATGTTATTATTCCACTACCATCTGCTGAGTGGAATATTATCACTTGATATGAGAGTAGTGTTATGTCGCCCTCTAATGGATGCCACCAACAGAACCTTTACTATACTATTATACAAACATGAACCTGGGGCAAATATTCAGAATCAGTCAAGACTTTTGGTAAGGGGCTAGTGCTGTGCATATACTAAAATATTCACTCTGCTCATGGTATCTGTTCACCCTTATGCTCAGCCATATATAAAATGTCATATAGTGGGCATATTTGGTAAAAATAATATATTTTTCATTCATGTTTGACAAATAGTCTATCATTACAGACTACTTTTTTATTATTGCCAAATATACTTCAGAAAAATGATGCATTTGATTATTTTCCCAAACTGAAAAAGCTCTGTAGTTAAATGCCTTTGTTCAAGTTGAATACCCATTTCTAAAAAACAAATGATTCAAGTCTGAAGACCATATCAGTGCAAAGTCTGTGACTTTTCTTCACAGCATCAAGCTGCATCTGAAACTATGTAGACTTCTTAAAAGTAATTGGCTTGAGATTTCTGTACATTGACTGTCACTTACTTACATATTTTCCTTTTGGGGTTTTACTGTCATATGGAATTTTCTTTTATTTTCTAAAAAAAACAATCAGTACATTGAGTACTGACAATACATATGAAAAAAATAGGCTTAAAGACATTAATAATTTGCTCTGATAAGGTGCTATTTACATGAGGATGCCAAGAAGTGGTTTTTTTAAGTTTCATGATACCCCCTCTCAGTCATTGTAGGAAAATTTTATTATCCTGATAGGTAAAATGAGGCACAGAGAGATAAAGTGATTTACTCAGTAAGACAGTGGCAGAGTCAGGACTAGAACCACTGCTTGAATGGCAATCCTGCCAGAATGATTCAAGACACAATTCTTGCACTTTTTTGGGAGCCAGAACATCTTACAGCACTCATGGTGCTTGTGTTCCAGAACTTCTCAAGCGCAGCTCATTAGAACACATTCCATCACATGCTCTGCCTACAAGACATTCCTCACTCAGAGTCAGACTCCTTCCACCTAGGATCCCATGTGTTTACCCCATCCTCTCCTGCTTTCCATAGTGAAACAGAGGGTACAGCCTCTCACCACATACTTGTGTTAGGATCTCTAATGGTAACAAAATGAGAGATGCCTTTGGGGGTAAAACAAACCAAATGAGATCAGTGATGAGAGTGGGGCAAGTATTCTGAGAGTATTCACTGACATTTTGAAATTCATATATCATCTGTATTCAAATTCCTTTTTGTGTTCACTTTCAACAAACAGTTGAATGGTCAAGTTTGATTTGCATGACTGCCTATGAAAAATGAATTTTAAGTCTCAACATCCAAGTATGCACACTGGAAGTGGTATTGTTTCAGATGGGCTGGGGTCCTTGAACACAAAATCCCTCACCAGAACTCTAGCACAAAGTCAAATTGGATAAGAATCTGTTCACCCGCTCTGCAGCTAGCACTACTTGACTTACAGCTCAGTAAGGACGGTGCACTTGGTATGTTTTATATATGTGACACTACTTAGCACAGCAGTCAAAGAATTCCCCAAGCCCCTCTCCAGAACCTGACAGAAAGGATATTAAATTAGGCACTTTTCTCAATGAGGGCTGTGCATACCCATGCAGTTACTTTGCATATAATTTTCTCTTGTTAGATAAATGTCTAGTCAGTCAATAAATCTCAGGGTGGCCTAAGTTTCCTAGCAAGGATGTCTATGTCATCCAATTAACGCCTACATCATAAAAAGGAGAAGTTTCACATTTTCTAAAATCCCCCCAATCCTTTTTGCTACTTCTCCCTAATAAATTCTAAACCCTAAACTCCAGTGGTTACCAACATTCATTGAGCTATATTCACTACTAGGCTCTGGCTGCACTGCAGGACTCTATCAGCAGAAAGTGGTAGAAAACAATGGGTTCATGGCTGCTTTGCAAGGCGGGCAGAGCATACCAGTAAATATGAACCCTTTACTGTAGACTTAGATGTTTCTACTTTGTTTGTATTTTTTCTACACAGAATTCTTATCCACCTGTTTGTTATTTAAACTGCAGGTAGGTAATAATGTGGAAGCAGTATAATAAATTATCGTTTTGCATCACAATAAATTAAATGGGATAGATCTTCAGTGTAAGCCAGTGTAACTTCACTGAAGTCAATAGAGCTATCAGTGAAGATCCCTTGCAGTGAATCAAACTACGGCGGTTTCTGCCAACTGAGGATCTGGTCCATCTATGGAAAGACTTCTACTTCATTTAGTGCTTTCACATGAGTATCTGACTAAGTTAGGATTATCACCAGCAGAAGTATATTACATAAAAATTATAGCAGCACCTCACAGAATGTACATCACTCAAGCGTGTGGTTTTGGTTTGGTTTTGTTTGGTTTTCTTTTGTGTGTTTGGAAAGAGGGATGTGGACTTTTTGTCCTTGCATTCATTTTTCCATATTTTTAGACTCAGTGGTTTATGACTGAAAACATGTTCAGAAACTCCCCCCAGAAGAAAAAAAGCTAAGTGGATTCAATATAAAAATAGTTTTTGAACAACAAATCATATTTACTACATGCTGATGACTTGTTACATTTTTATATGCATATGTTTTTGTCATGACAAGACCATGCTTTGTAATTAATTTGCCAATGTAATTCAATGTAACCTAATCCAGGTATATAAAAAAAGTACCATACATAATGCAGAAAAGTGCTTAAACAGAACTCTTCTGTAAAATCATTTGGTGTGATGGTGAAACATCAGGAAACTGAAACAGAAATCTAAAGCAGGAAACAGAAATCTAAAACAGTGCTACAAATCCCTGAGGGACAACCGTTTTTAGATGTGAAGTATTCCCACCACAAATCTTGGTATTCATGCATTACATAAAACTAAGTGTTCTTTTGGGAACAAATAAAGGAGAAAGAAAAGAATCCCAGATTGTCCTGAAATATTATAGCATTGCTGTTCGCTCCCCTGTAGTTAAGGTTCTGTGAACGTTCAGGTTTAATGCTGATGCTAAATATTTAAATATGTATGTTTAGCTGCAATTTGGCATGCAAGGTGTTAGCTCAGAAGTGAAATTATTTTAGTTAATTTGAAGGGAGAGTATATATAATCAGCTGATTATAAATTAAATTTTTAAATTAAAAACTGAAAAGAAATCCTAGTGATTTCTTGAATAAAATAGTCTCAAATCATATAGGGATACAGGGTGCATAATTCAGATCTGCAAACAGGTTACAAATCTCCCCCCACCCCATGGTTTTGGTGTATTTGGATTTGGGTTTTCAGCTGTGGACAGTTTCTGCTTAAACCAGTTTAAACAAACAATGTGCACACACTTATTGTCTGGCCTGGTGCATTTATGAAATTTAAAATAGATATTTTGCTAAGATGACTTACTATTATCTTTGTGGCTCTTTCATTAAAAAAAATGTGACCATGCCAATGTGTAACTACCTTGTTTATAATAGAAATGTTCCATTATTATTATTGGGCTACATTGTACGCTGGATCTGCACACAGAGAAGAGAACTGTGGTTTTAGTACGTTTTCTGCCAATCTCTTTATTCAGAGTACTGTGAGCAACCACAGTCAGAATAGGCACTCCTGCCAGTGCAGAGTCATGGGATGTCAGTGACTACAGAAAGAATACAGGTCCTCTTCCACATCGCAGGGGTTCGGCCAACGTTGAGTGAGAGTCCTGTGGTCTTTATTATGGGGAGACAACCACACTTTTACCTAAATGGTGTGAGGAATCCCCGTGACAGGATCCTTTCAGAGATTTCCTCATAAGAAGGCTCTAGGCAGAAGGGATGATTTGTCCCATCATTATTTGCATGACAGTATATCCTAAAGGCTCCACCTGGCCAGAACAGCATGGTGCTAGGTACTGTACAAAGTACAGTCTTCGTTGAAGACAACATATAGCAGGTGAGCTTTATGAAAAGGAAGAGGAGGGGGTGGAAGAGGGTAACAATAATAGAAGTCTTTGGTTTTTTCCCCATAGACTAATTGTGTGCACAGTTTGTAGGTAAAAAAAAAAAAAAAGTTTGGTTAGGAAGTTATTATTAGTTGTATAAGCAATCCATGAATTACAATGGATTTACATGATTTTCTGAATGTACTAACATAAAATCCAGAAGCAGCCCACGTTTAGATGTTAGTAGTAGCAGCAGAAAGAACAGAATGAAAATTAACACACCAAAGGTCTCCCTTTATGGAGGTAAGAGAAACTCAGCAAACTAAGGCGATGGAAGGCAGGATGCTCAGTGCTAGAACTGGGCTGGACATAATATTTTCCATCCTGCAAATATTTTCAAGAGTTTGAAATTGTTTCCTGTCTCAAATTGGCACAAAGAGTCGAACTGCTTAAAATATTTGCAAACTGAAAAACCACAAAGTTGTTGGGTTTTTGTTTGACTGATCTTAGATCATCTCAATTGAAAGGTTTTGTTTCAATCATTTCAAAATATTTCTTTTCAAGTTTCAGATTTTTTTTCCTTTTTTGACCATTTTAGTCTAAGGAGTTTAAATTTTAAAATCAAAAGTTATGTCAAACTGGAAAAAAAACTAGGAATTTTCATTTCAGAAGCATTGAAATGAAACATTTTGACAATTTTGAAACTTTTTCTCAAACATTTTTTAGTTAGGAAATTTGTCAAAAAATAACCCTGTTTTGCAAATACAACAAATCAGCATTTTTTCATTGAAAAACAATACACTGAAAAATTCCCAACAAGCTTTACTCAATACTTCACAGGACTGAGCCCATTACTGATGAATTTCTATTCTACCTGCCAAGGGGAAGGAGAGACCTGTGGCATAGCCCACATTACACCTTTGTTCCGAGACTTATGCAGGATTTTGGGTTGAAAGCCTGGGGTATAGTAAAAATCTACAGCACTTCTTGTAAACCTCTTCTTCTGCATGTCCTGTCTCCAGAAAAAAAGTTTTTTTGGTGCACCAGACTACTGTCACTATTCAATGGACTTTCACCTTCCATCTCTTCCTCCTCAATCCTAACTTTTTTTTATTTTCAAGTTCGCAAGGTTTGGGGGTTTTCTCACAAATCTGTTCCATTGACATCAATGGGAATTAAAGGCACTGAGCACTTTTCTGCAATTGCTCAGCACTTTCAGGATTAAACCCTTGAAGTCTAGAATTTTTCTTATTAGAAAGTAATTTGTACTCCACCAAGAGGCAATTCTTGTTGTACTACAGTCACTGAACAACACTTTAGTGTGTATGCAGCCCACTGACTTTTATTTATTATTTGGCTTATGATGGTGCTTAGAGGTGTTAGTTGGGGATCAGGGCCCCACTGTACAGAGTATGTAATAGATATAATCATCACAACCTCAAGTGGCATGGAACAAATTTAGACACTAATCTGCAAAATACGATTCTGGCTCAAAATGAAATTCTCTGGAAAGTTTCCTACTCATCCCTTTATAAAATGATTTACTAGCAATTAAATAATAGCAGCCACAGAATGACACTAGAGAGGGCTACTTAATTATATTTGGTGTGTTTATAGATTCTGTATGCTTTGAAAGCTAGAATTTTGGAAAGTTTCTTCTGAAATTTAGCCACTAAACCTTCATTTGAGTCTAAAATCTAAAACTGGTGTTGACCAATGGAAGCATAACCTGATAGAATCATTTGTTAAAAATAAAATAAAAAAATAAAACCTAGAGTTAGCACAGATTGGGAAATTTGATCAGTTATGTCTCATCCAAAATCAGAGCTGAGAGGGAATGCTCTAAAGCTGGCTTTGAAATAAGTTACATGTTGATATGTTTAGGTAATTTTACTAATTTGTTAACTTAAAATACCTCATGGAATTTTTCAAAGCTCTGATTTATATCTAACTGAGGCAGGGGACTTCTCTCTATACCTCTAAATCCAAAAAATATTTGCAGGCCCATCTCTAATTTGCCCAAGATTTTACAGACAAATTATTTAAAAGCCCTGGGAGATTATCACTAATGGTTGTCAGAGGTGCATACACTAGAATGTGGTATAACAAATGATAAGGTGATGAAATTATATAGTGTCTGAAGTGCAAAGCAGAGTATTTTTTTTAAACAATGCCTGAATGAATATCACTACAGAATATTCTGTCCAGGACACAGGATAAGTCTCAAGGGTTTAGAATCAGAGTTTTCCTGATAATATAAACTTTACAGTCTGTGCTCCTTAACCCTTTGCACTGTCTCTGAAGGGCCCTTATGTACTTTCATCTTGAATCCATATAGCCTTTGAAGAAAAAAGATTAAAATAATTATTTCTGCATCTAGCATTGGAAGCATTTTCTTTTCTCTCCAATAAAAAATGGTCAAGTTGATAATTCAAGAATTAATATAAAGTACTGTTGAGGACTTCACATGTGAATTTCCATCTGTAGAGATTATAGAGACATGTGATCAGAGTGGATCAGATGATACATCCCTATAGTCCAGTATCTTGTCTCTGACAGTGGCCAGATGCTTCAGAGGATAGCATAAGAGTAGGCCGATATGGAAAAGATTCCCCTCACATATAGATCAGTTTAAACCCTGAAGCATAATGTTTAATATCTTAAAATGTTATTGTAGCTAATTATAACTGGATATTCATCATATTGATATAAATAAGATTGAAAAAAGTGATTGGTAAATTCTTGGTCTCAACGACTTCCCATGGCAACGAGTTCCACAGATTAATTACACAAAGTATGAAAATGTATTTCCTTTCACTTGTTTTGGATTTCCCCCCTTTTTAATGTCATTGAATGTCCCCATTACATGCTGCCCAAGCTCACCCTTTAAAAGTCAGCAGTTTCAGTGCATTGGGCCAATAGAGTTTGTGGGATGGCATTTGAAAACTAGAAGACCAAATCCTGTTTGGCTTACTCATGTAAGTACTCCAGTTGATCTCACAGATAATATGGTTCTCACTTTACTATGGGGGTGGGGAGAGATAGCTCAGTGGTTTGCGCATTGGCCTGTTAAACCCAGGGTTGTGAGTTCAATCCTTGAGGGGGGCCATTATAGGGATGGGGGCAAAAATCTGTCGGGGGTTGGATGAGATGACTTCCTGGGGTCCCTTCCAATCCTGATATTCTATGCGGAGAAGGTCCACAGAGAAAGCTAGCCCAGGAGCAATATGGAAGAAGCAAGCCAGGCAAAGGAAACAGCATTAATATTATCGCCTTCAGAATGACACGTGGAACTCATTCTTCTGGGAGAGATGGAAGAGATGCCTCCACCCCTACAAAAAGGGGGAAGGAGAGGGAACTGGAAACTGGTGATTTAGAACCTTTAGGATTTGTAAGGCACTTAGGAGTGACTTGAAGCCAGTGGGCATCTTTTCACTGACTTCAATTGTCTTTTGGTCAGACCTTCAGATATGACAGGGACACATGACACATAGATTAGTTTGAATAGACCCAACTGTGGAGATGGGACACTAATCAAAATGTTGCTTCCACAAGATTCAGGCTAGCTCCATGAAACATTGCAGAGAGCTACCTGAGGCATGGTTAGGTCCTACTGCACACCATGACTCCCCTCTAAAGAGCACAGGACTTGCAACAAACAGCAGCACAGCTACAAGACCCACTGTGCTGCTAGTGGCTACTGAAACACACTGACAACTCATGTGACTAAGACAAGCAGGCTAGTGGCCCTCAGTACAATGACAAAAACAAAACAAAAAAACCACTTTGCTTTTAAAGTTATAGAATATTAGAATTAGAAGACCCACTTAATGGATGAGATAAGAGTCTTTTTAGTTTCTTTGTTTTTCGAAAGGAAGGCACTATTTAGCTTTGGAACAAGAAAAAAACAAACACACACCAATCATTTTGATAATAAGCATATTTAATATCTTGCCTATTTATATTGTAATTGTTTTATGGAGAATTTAATTCTTTTGTTCAGTCTTATCTTTTTTCCACTCTCTTGTCCATGCAGTGTATTTATGAATTATGCATAGAAACATAATTAAAAGTAACAATTGGCAATTGTACTCTAGTGACATTGTTCTATTTTTCAGGTCTGTTTCAACTATAACAGTATTGAATTGATGCAAGCAGAAAAGGTTCTCATTTTATAATCAGAACTATCCTCTCTGAGAAGGATTCCTGCACTGCATACTGGAGGCTGGTTTTGCAATTGCCACATTAATAAGGTGTGGATCACCAAAATTCTTAATTTTAGACATTTTCACCAGCTATAGTACCTGGTCAAAATCAAGCCGTTTTTTCTTTTTTTTTTCCCCCCCAGGAAAATTTTGTTGAAATTAAAAAAAATTGCTCAATAAACAATTAGATTTCAAGACCTGGTGGTCTACACTGTGTACTTTAAATAAACAAATAAAAATGTATATTAATGTTGATACTGATAACAAAAATGCATTCAAATAATAAGACATATAGGCCAAAACATAAAATATGGATTTTAACCTAACACCAAAAGAGGTGTAATACAGTTGATCAGAACTATATACCACTGAAGGCATTAATCCTACAAAGGGATCTGAATGTGTAGACTCTTATATGTGTGTGGAGTAAACTATGGCAAGATTGGGACCTTATACATATAAATAATAAAAGCAAACACCAACAAAACAAAAGTAATTGAGAATCTCGTCTGAAGCATCTTTTTTACAGAATAGTGTCAGATGTTAATATACACTGTCCTCTGCACTTTGATACAAGTTTCATGTGTTGGCAAGATCGATGTAAACCATAAATTGTTTTTAAACCATCCAGAGACTGCAAATGGTGTAACATTCAGCAACTTGCTTGTTAAGCAAAATTTCCTTTCATGAGGAAATTAAACCTGTGCTCTGCCATCTGTACTGACTGCCTATTAATTTCTGGCTTGGTTTTAAGGTATTTTTGGCCTGTAAGCCCTAAATAACCTCAAACAACCTCCTGCTCGTCTCTCTACCCCCACCCCATGACATACTGCCACAGTTGTAGTCAGCAGTGACTTCTGAGCCAGATATAAGGGACTTCTAGTAGGGATTTATCCATTAGGGCTCTGGACCTTTGCATTTCACTTCCCCATCTTGGTTCATAACAGCCTGAGATCAACAAACTTCAGGACATGATTTGTTCTCTCTGCGTATGAAATGTTCTGTTATTAATCCAATAAACCCGTTATAAGATATTATAAGCACTTCGGTCCCTCCTTTTCTCTGCTTGTGATACACAAGAGTATTGTCTCCTGTGGTCTGTAATACTTTGGTTGAATTTTGATTATTGGGTTTAATGGGAGCATACTGGGTCATAAGCAACCTATTGGATTGTTGCACTATAACAATCTATAAAAGTTGATTAGCTACTTATGAAAACATCTAATTACTTATTAACTCTTTACAACTTTTTTTTTTTTTTTTAAGAAGCTTAATATAAGTGCAACACTGTGGTTCATAGGTGTCTGGGAGATGGGCGAGGCTGAAAAGTGGTCCAACAGGGAATCCAATTGTGATTGTGTTGGTGTGGTTTATTACATTTCTAATATTTATGTAACTGCCAGGGTAATATATCTTGTGGGCAATTGCTGGGGTCTATTTTATTAGATGTATTTCTTCCAAGGTTGTCAAGGACTCCTAAAGCTTAGGAGAGGAGCTCTTATTTGCTGTAGTATACATTTGATTAAATAAGTTTTCCAATGCCTTCTCCTTTGTGAATTTCTCCCAGGATGCACTATACTCTGGTGGTTATTTTTGTGTTAACTGAATGCATGTTCAGCTAAATCAATGCACTAATCCTGAACTGCTGGAATACAATTAAAGTTTGATTTGGCCAACAATAACCTATTTTCAGAAGACAGTCCTGTGGTTACTTTTAAAATCTCCATATAGTGGAAGATATCAAATAATAGTCATGCAAAGAATTAATTGTGCTTTAGGGAATAATTCAGAACTCCAGATTAAATAACCAGGGTGCTTTATGTTGGTCTAGTGAACACAAATTCTGTATTCTAATAATATCAAAGCATGTTGTGTAGAATCTAAGACGTGAGAGATGGAAGAGACCTACCAGGTTGCCTTTACCGGCTCCCACATAGAAAGAAGCTTCTGAAACTCCCCGTGGTCTTACTCCAATTTCCACACAGACCTCCTTGGTCACTCAAGAAGTGACACTGAAACCAAATGGCACTACTTAATAGCCATAATAAGCTAAGCAGATTTTGGCCCTAGTCTATAACTTTCTTCCTTCACCCTTCACTTATCTAGTACCAGCCAATTCACTGTTTCTCTCTATAATCCTGCCATTGTTCTTCCTCTTCAGGCCTTGCTATCTGTCACACCATTCCTGTGTCTCTCTGCTTCACACACTCAATATCTTTTCAAAGCTCACCTGAAAAGATATAAGCAAAGAAGAAAGTTTGTCTCTCTAGCTCTCTCTGCGATTACAGGATGGAGCTGTTTTATTTAGCTCAGAGTACAGAAAGCTACATTATTGTATTGTACAGTCACTTATTATGCTGCTGCCAATACATCAGCAATATAATAAGTGTTCTTTGTAGGGGGATATCATTTATTTGTGTGTCACACCTACTGCACTGTCTTCCCTGTTGATGGAAAACAAGATATTAAATGAATTCAAAATTGCTTGAACATGACTTGAATATGGATATAGATATGTAGATCAAGACTATCCAGTTATACTTAATGACAATAAAATATTTGGAGGGGATATTAAACATTAGACTTTAGGGTTTAAGATAATCTTGGACTATTAGACCAGAATAACACCTTGGGGGGGGGGGGGGGCAGATTAAACCCACATTTTCCTATGAAGAGGAAGAGATTTTTATACCTCGGTGCAACAACTGGTGATGGCCACTCTCAAAAGAGAGCATACTGGACCATGTGGATGGTCTGAGCCAGTGTGACAATTCCTATCCAAATTTCTAATCTGGATATTCTGTTCTGGATAATAAAATGTGGTTTGTGATCTTCATGTTTAAAAAAAAATAATCTGATTTTTAAGAGACTTTGGGCAGGGTGGTGGAGCCATCCAGTCTATGTGTCATCCCTCTGCTCAACCTTACTTCTTTTTCTTTATTAAAAATAGGATATTTATATTTTTAAATGAAATGTGGAGAACCTTGTTCTGATTGATGACTTCCTGTTGTCACTACTGAGTGGTACTATATTATCAGAGAGTTTTTTGAGCAAGTAAATGCTACTCAGTTATAAAATACTGTCAGGAAGCTATCACTCACGGACATGCAGTTTGGGGTTTATTTAAAAAATAAAAACTGTTAATTAAAGAGAGAAGTAATTAATATAGGAAGTGGGAAGGAAGGATGCTGTTCGTCAAGACTTGTAAAGGCTTTAGGCGAAATAAGAAGCCTCCTAAGTTCTCATACCTTTGCATGGATGAATAAAGTCACTCATCAAGAAAGCCCTGGGGAAAATAATGTGAAATGGCCTTTCATCCTCAAAATCATGTAAGTTTCCTGAATTCTAACTTTATTATGAAATTAGCTTTATAGGTAAAATTTTTGAAGGTCTTATCTATGCACAAAAGTTATACCACTTTAACTATACCAGTATAGTTAAATACTATTCCAGTAAAGTTAAAGAAGTACAATCCCTGTAGAAAGAAGAACAGGAGTACTTGTGGCACCTTAGAGACTAACAAATTTATTAGAGCATAAGCTTTCGTGGACTACAGCCCACTTCTTCGGATGCATATAGAATGGAACATATATTGAGGAGATATATATACACACATACAGAGAGCATAAACAGGTGGGAGTTGTCTTACCAACTCTGAGAGGCCAATTAATTAAGAGAAAAAAAAAACTTTTGAAATGATAATCAAGCTAGCCCAGTACAGACAGTTTGATAAGTGTGAGAATACTTACAAGGGGAGACAGATTCAATCTTTGTAATGGCTCAGCCATTCCCAGTCCTTATTCAAACCGGAGTTGATTGTGTCTAGTTTGCATAACAATTCTAGCTCAGCAGTCTCTCATTGGAGTCTGTTTTTGAAGTTTTTCTGTTGTAATATAGCCACCCGCAGGTCTGTCACTGAATGACCAGACAGGTTAAAGTGGTCCACGAAAGCTTATGCTCTAATAAATTTGTTAGTCTCTAAGGTGCCACAAGTACTCCTGTTCTTCTTTTTGCGGATACAGACTAACATGGCTGCTACTCTGAATCCCCGTAGAGTGGATGCAATGACAAAGGTGCTTTATACTAATATAACTATGCCCATACTAGAGGTTGTACCAGTAAAATTATACCCCTAACCAAATTATTCTGGTAATCCAGGGCTAACCCATTGTTGCTCAAAAACAGAAGATGGGAGAGATGAAAACTGGAGCTGTATGAACTCTGAAGAGTTTGTTTTGTGAATGCATTTATGTATTGAGCCCTGCAATGTGGCACATGAGGACAGCTATAACAACAATCACAATCTAACATCACCAAATACAAAAAGGGAGGTGTCTGGGATACCACTTGGGGCAGATAACTTGACCTTTCAAACAGATGAAAGGATTATTCTACTTCTTACTGGGCATATGTCAACAGCTAGTCTCACAGAGCCTCAGTGGCATTCTGATCACACAGTCACTTCTTATACTCCAAACAATTCCTACTCTGATGGACTGTTTAGCTCTGAGGTGAATTTGCCACGAGAAGTCAATCTTAGGTGCTCTTGAAACTCCCCGCCATGATGTTACCACGTCTCATGATTATATTGCCGTAAAAAGAAGATAAACAAACAAGAACACTTTCCCATGCTCTCGGTACTCTTGCCTTCCATCTTGCAATTTTATACTTATTCAAAAAGGCCCATTACTGACAATGAGACTGAAGACAGGCTCCCATAGGAAAAAATGCTTGCCACTCTATGGCTTAAGGGCTAGCTGAGACACCATTGGAAAATAAGGGAATGATCAACAGAAGAAATGAAAAGAGGCTGAGATTTCAAGAAAATATATGGGATAGAGAGAGTAAAGGCTCATCTAAAGTGCTGCTGGGTGAATGCTTCCTGTCTCAGCTGTGTAGCTGGGGGTAGTACAGAAAGCAGCTCAGGCTAGAAGCCTGAGTACAAACCCATGTAGGCTCTCTGGGAACATACTCGGGTGGCTAGCCCAAGCCGATGCCTATGCTGCCTTGGCTATTTTTAGCACACTAGCTTGAGCACAGTTAGTGTCTCTCTCTGTCTGTCTACTCATGCTGGGAAGAATGCCTCCTGCTGCACTACAGAGGTACAGTAACTCCTCACTTAAAGTCATCCTGGTTAACGTTGTTTCATTGTTACGTTGCTAATTAATTAGGGAACATGCTCATTTAAAGTTGTGCAATGCTCCCTTCTAATGTCGTTTGGCAGCCACCTGCTTTGTCCACTGCTTGCAGGAAGAGCAGCCCATTGCAGCTAGCTGGTGGGGGCTTGGAACCAGGGTGGACCAGCAGCTCCCCTATCAGCTCCCTGTTCCCCTAAGTTCCCTGTGCAGCAGCTGCCCAGCAGGCTACCAATTGCAGCTGTCCCTCCCCCCATTGCCATGTGCTGCTCCTGCCCTCTGCCTTGGAGCTGCTCCCTGAGACTCCTGCTTGCTGTGCAGGGGGGAGGAGAGAAAGAGGGGGGCTGTCAGGGTATCCCCCTCCCCCTGCTCCTGCACCCTGCTTACCCCATCTTTCATAGAGCGGGGGGAGCACACGACAGGGCTCAGGAGGGAGGGAGCTTGCTGGAAGCAGCTGCGGTCTCAGCAGGCTGATCTAATTAACAAGGCAGTGTACTTAAAGGGGAAATGTGCATCTCTCTCTCTCTCACACACACACACACGGTGTGTGTCTCTGTCTGTGATGCTGTCTCCCCTCCCTCCATTCCTGCTGCCTTGTAGAATGTGGGAGTTAACCCTTGAGGGCTCAGCCAATTGCTAGTTCATCATTTAGCAGTAAGGCATTCCCTGGGAAATAGTCCACCCTCTGACTCCACCACCTCAAACAAGCTTCACAATCATCATCGCTGTGTACCAGTATTAAATTGTTTATTTAAAACTTATACTGTATGTATGTATGTATGTATGTGTGTGTATATATATATATAGTCTTTTGTCTGATGAAAAAAATTCCCTGGAACCTATATATATATATACACACACACACATACATACATACATACATACATACATACATACATACAGTATAAGTTTTAAATAAACAATTTAATACTGGTACACAGCGATGATGATTGTGAAGCTTGTTTGAGGTGGTGGAGTCAGAGGGTGGACTATTTCCCAGGGAATGCCTTACTGCTAAATGATGAACTAGCAATTATATATATATATATATATATATATATATATATATATATATAGTCTTTTGTCTGATGAAAAAAATTCCCTGGAACCTAACCCCCTTATTTACATTAATTCTTATGGGGAAATTGGATTCGCTTAACATTATTTCCCTTAAAGTGGCATTTTTCAGGAACATTACAATGTTAAGTGAGGAGTTACTGTACTGTAAAAGGAATGGGAGAGTGTGAGGAACAGGAGGGAAACTGAAGAAGTACAGGAGATGGTGGAAAAAGCCAGAGGGTAGTGAGGATGGCGAGGGTGGAGATAGATAGAATGGCAGCTTCCTGCGCCCCAGAAGATAACTCAAGTTTTCCTCTAAGGCCCAGCAGAGATTCTTGCATTTGTGTTTAAGGCTGAATCTTGAACCTGAAATATTTTCTCACACACACTTTGGAGGCAGATGTCCTCCCTCTTACAATCAAACTCATGATTCTGGATGATCAGACTCATGATTTTTGAATGGTTGGGATTGGCAGTACTGCACGCATGATGAATAGATGCTTCCGTGTAGAGATGATGCATATAAAGCATCTCTGTAACTGATTTTCTCTTCAAAAGCCTTTCTCCTTTCAGAACTGCAGCTGATACAAAAAAAAAAGAGCAGAAGTTTGGAAAGACTGCATTCCAAGGCTTGTGAGTGTCAAGAATCTGGGACATGGCTTGGCACCAGAGTTATATTCCTCTCTAATTATCCCATCATGCTACATCTCAAGACACGTCTCCTCCTCAACTCGCTTATTATAAAACAAGGTTCCACACTGATCGTGCTTTGAGAAAGATTTATCCTGGCCATGCAATTCCTGGCATGTTTAGAGCTTCAAAGCTGACTTAGTAAAAGCTCCTTGAAAGCTCTCAAGAACCCCTTCTAAAAGAGAGAGAGAAGTGCCATTGGAGCCTTGAAAAGTATCCGAGTAACTGTCAGAGTCATAACATGTTTGCAGCCTATTTGCTTCTAGATTCAGCTGACGTTTCTCCAATAAGACATTTATCTCAGTAGCAAGGCAAAAAAAGTTTACAGTTGCAAAGTGCTCAGCACACGACTGTATTTAAGACATCAGCTCTAACTAGAGTGTCAATAGTAATATTTAAAAATAAATTGGGTTCATTTAGCTTTATCAGATTTCTTCTTCTTTTTACCCCAGCACCTGGAGTCAGGTCATAGCGCAAGCATCTGACATATTCACCCATCTAAGGCAGTACTGAGGATATTTTCTTTGATGCTATCCATCCATCTTTTCATTGGCTTTTCTTGGCATTGCATTTTCTACTAACCTGTCTTGCCACACTATCACCAGGTCCTCTTTATTCATCATCTGTATCATCACCTTTGTCCGTCTTGTCCTCGTCTGTCCCACCACAAATGCAAATCGATGCCACACCATTCTGTTTTGTTGCAAGCATGTTCTTTCCATTTCTGGCCAAAGAGTTTGGTCATGGGATTGGCCCAGCATGTTTTTGTTCTGCCCAGTGGTCACTTGTAGTCTCTGGGGAAACAGTCACTGATGCAGGTTGTCCACCTATTGTCTTGCCTATAGACTACATGACCTGCTCATCTTCACTTTGCATCATACATTGCCTGCACTATATCAGTCGCCTCTGTACGCCTTCTGATCTCCTCATTCGCTATGTGATCACAGAGTGATGCCTTACACATTCGCCTTTCCATTGCTCTGTGAGTGACAGCGAATTTTTCTTCCTCTGCTTTCCTTGTTGACCAGCTTTCCACTCCATATATCATTGCTGGCAGAACATTGGAGTTAAACAGTTCTTTCCTTTTCTTCATGGGAAGTTCATCATCCATTAGAGATGTCTTTATTTTGTTGAAACTTGCCCACCCACCTTTCTCCTCCTACTGCATTTCCCCCCCACCCTGTATTGTCCAAACAACCAAAGTCATACTTCCTGAGGTTTTTGAGCCATATCACAGACTGACTTCCATGCTAATGCTTTCATTTTGAAATCTCTCTCTCTGTCCCCCCCGATCATAGGTTGGAAGGGACCCTCAGGAGATCATCTAGTCCAACCCCCTGCTCAAAGCATGATCAATCCCCAGACAGATTTTTGCCCCAGATCCCTAAATGGCCCCCTCCAGGGTTGAACTCACAACCCTAGGTTTAGCAGGGCAATGCTCAAACCACTGAGCTATCCCCCCCCACTCTTTTTATAGCACAAACACACCTCATCTCATGAAGACCTGGAGGCCCTGAACCTGCCCTCATTTAACTACCCATGCTTCTGCACCCTACAGCATTTCTAGGCTCACCATTGTTCTATACAGTTGGACTTTCAATCTCAGTGGTATATGCTGGTCATATGGAACTCCTGAGATGTTATTCCACACTCTTCCAGCACTCCCTGGTCTGTATCTCATGTTCACGTTCACTGTCTTCCATAACACAGCTGCCAAAGTACTTAAACTGGTGAGTCTGCTTTAGTCATACTCCATCGATCTCTATATCCAGTTTCCCTGTGGCATCTCTACTGATCCACATGATCTCAGTCTTAGTTATGTCCATTTCCATACCATGCCTGCTTAGCTGGCCATGCTTCTGGTTTACTATTTTTCTTAGATCTTCTTTTGAGGACACTTTTATTGCTATGTCTTCTTCATCTAGCACCTTCTCACTCTTTTTCCCATTGGGGTCCTCCTGTGGACATAGCCCATCAATATGATAAATAGCAGACCACTTTTCACTTCAAAGGGACTTGTCATTCAAAACATTTTGGATCACTGTTGTAGGTGATTTATACAGTAGATTTACCATACTTACTGAATACTCAGGCACTCCATATTTGCTCAGCGGATCCTTCTGTCCTACTCTAGCCACTTCCATATCACTTGCCAAATCAACTTTGTCATATACAGATACTATTTGGAAAATAGCTCAGTGTATCCTGCTAAGAACTATTTGCCCCCAAGCCACATTTGAATCCACATCATGGGGCCCAGTTACAGAGACAAATCCAGATTCTTAGCTGGTGTAAATTCATGTAATTTCATTGACTTCACTAATTTACGTCAACTGAGAATATGACCTACTGAACATCTTTCAAGAATCAGAGGAGTACAACACATTACCATACTGCAAGACAAAAATGTAGTTTGAAAATAAGAGATGGAAATTTGTGTTGTAATGAAATCCAATTTATACCTAAAAATGGACACCTTCAAAACTAAAAGTTAAGAAGCCTGAAAGTGAATTCAGAGACTCAGTGGAACAATTCAGGGATTCAGCCACTTTCCCACAGCCATATAATTCTTCACCACTCACTATCACTCCATAGATTTATACCACACACCAAACTATAATTTAACCTAGTATGTAATTGAAACGTGGCTCGAGAGTCTGAAAGCAGTGGTAAAATGTGCTTCTTGGGGATACGTATTATATATCTGCACGTGCATCCATGCACAGAGCTCACTTTTCATTTAGATTTGTATAGATATTATGTTTCTTAGTGGAATACACGGACTACCAGGAATCAAGATTTGCATGCTCAAGAATTGCAGGTAATTCAGATCGTACTCAGACTTTTGGGTATTTTCCTTCACACTGAATCAACCAACCTTTTGAGGTTCATCTATCACACAAAACAAAACACTTATTTATAATATTAGGAAGATATATGATCTTAATAGATCTCTAGGCAACAAAAATCCCTAATAACTATTCTCTCCTTTTGTGTGTGTTTTGAGTTGACTGCTACGAGTCCTTAAGAAATCATGAGGGATTCATTTATAGAAAAAAAAAATGCAAAAGCTCTTCATTCTGGATTTGTAATGTACAAAATAATCCATCAGGAAAAAATTAATCCATTAAGTCCATTAAAATCTTCAAAGGCTCCTTAAAAGAAAACTTCAACAACTCTAAAATGAATTATAAATGGCTCAATTGGAATAACAGTTTTAAACTATAATTGATAATGGTGCATTCCCTTTGCTTGGGAGAAAAACTGGAATCGTTTGGGTCTGGTACATTTATGAAGTGCTTTAGATAGAGCTATTAAACAATATTTTCCATCATTGGAGGAGTGTATATATTTCATTTTGACTTAGACTTTTTTTTTTTAAATGCAGATCCTATAAGATAAGCATTTTTGACAAAACCAGAACCATCATCATTATAGCCAGTTAAAAAGGCAGAAATTGAAGATGTGTTTTCCATTTCCCCCCCCCTCAAATTTCAAAACCCAGCATTTCAACTTTTCAACTTTTCAAATCCAAAAGAATTCCAACCTGCTCTGTAAACAGTACATCTGTGAATTTAGCAACATGTTCCCATCATCACATAACAAAATATGCAACCAAACAAGTCCTCTTAAAAGTAGTCTCATCACTCCAAGCATACCAACTCTTTGTAACCTGCCATCTCTCTCAATCACAGAAACAGCTCCTTGAAACATGCCTGGAAATTCAACACATTTGGGCTATTTCAGACCAGGAGATGGGAATGTCTTTCCAACAGCTCTTTCTTACATGCCAGAGTATCTCTGCTGATTGCAACTGTGGCAGTAGCACACGGAGAAAGAAGAAGCCTCTTGGATAGAGCGGTTGTAGGTAATTTAGGTTTTATAGATCAAAATTAAAAGTTAAAGGAAGGGATAGTGGGAGAAGAGTTTTCCTTCTTTCTGGCTTTGGTAAGCAACACTCCTTCACAATTCCCCTTCCTCCTTGGTTTGTGGCTCTTTCCTATTTCAATTTACACATTAGCCACTGGTCAGAATGAAACCTTTACACTCCACTCCCAAACAGTTTATCTCACAGGGCCCTACATTCAGTGCCTCCTGTTATAATAATAATAATAATACATGGAGATATACCTATCTCATAGAGCTGGAAGGGACCTTGAAAGGTCATCAAGTCCAGACACCTGCCTTCACTAGCAGGACCAAGTACTGATTTTTGCCCCAGATTCCTAAGTGGCCCCCCCTCAAGGGCTGAACTCACAACCCTGGGTTTAGGAGGCCAATGCTCAAACCACTAGAGCTATCCTCTCCCCTAGTCTAGGATGAATGTAAGATAAAGCCCAATTTAGAGTACATTGCAGTGGGCAAAACTAGAAGTGACAAAGTCATAGATCATAGTAGCAAGGTCCACATCTTAAAGAAAAATTTGCAATTGCCTGACTGAATGCAGATGAAAGAGGGACACCCTTCCTGGTGCTGCTACCTGGTCATACATTAACAGCTGAGAATGGAACCTGACCCCCTTGAATTTCAAGCTTGAAAACTCACATTCCCAATGGTGCAGCTAAACTCTTTGCCATATCTTCCAATTGCTTTTCTCAGCCCCATAGCATCACTCAAGTCTCAGTCAAAGTAATCCTCAGTTCGTTGACTCAAATCCATGCCTCAATCTCACCCAGAGCAAATGGGACTGAAGAGCTCAAGGACATAAAAACGGAAGAGGCTTGGAATTTCTTTAAGTTATATATTCAAAAATGAACTGCAATTTGCATCCCAAGCAAGGGGGAAAAACTTGTAGGGAAAGGCTCCTGGTGCAGCTAGATGAATAACCACCTCAAAAAGCTTAGAAAGAGCAGAAGTAGGCAGAGAGCTTACAGGGAATGAAAAATGGGATTCTTCAGCAAAGAAAGCTACATCTTGGAGGCCAGAAAATGTAGGAATAAAGTGAGAGCTTTGAAAAGTGAATCTGAGTTAGATCTTGTCAAGGAAATTAAAACAAACAAGAGGTTTTTTTAGTTATATAAATAAAATAAAGAACAAGGAAGGATGAGGCTGGGCTGCTGTGCAGTGTAGAAAGATAATGTAGGTTATTAAATATTTTCAATAAGTATGATATTATAGAACATGGACATGAAGGCAGGAAATTACCACATCTGAAGCAGAAGAAAAACTTAAAGAGCTTAATGTACTCAAATAGGGGGGGACTGGATAATTTCCATCCCAGAATACTGAAGTAACTGTCACATTTTTGACAGAGATTGCTAGTCCAGTAGCAAGGATTTTTAATAACTATCTATTTGGGGCGGTACCAGATGACTAGAGAATAGCTAATATCATACCTATACTTAAAAATGATGCAGGCAACAACAAACCAGTTAGTCTAACGTTGGATTTTAGGCAAGGTTTCAAAACAAATTTTAAATGAATACTTCAATTCCTGGAAGTAAATGGAAAGGGGATGTAATGCTACATTGGTTTACTAAAGATTGTCCATGCCAGACTAACCTGATTTCCTTTTTTATGAAAATAATTGATATTTTAGATAAGGGACAAACAGTAGATCTAATATACTTGGACTTTAGTAAAGCATTAACATGGTAGCACAGAGGGAACTGGCTAAAAGGGAGAAGGCAACGGGTTGTGCTGAAAGGTGGACTTTTGGACTGGGGAGACATTACTAGTGGAGTTCTTTAAATGTTGGTCTTGGGCCTGATCTTATTTAATATTTTTATTAATGACCTTGTCTCAAAAAGTAGGAGTGAGCTAATGAAATCTGATGATAAAATGTTGGGAGGCATTGTCGGTACACAGGAGGATTGGAATATTATACAGGAAAATCTGGATGATCTTGAAAACTAGAGTGAGAGAAATGGAATGAAATTTAATAGTACCAAGTCAGTCACTTACAGTCTAATAATAAGAATTTCTGCAATAGACTGAGGAATCATCATTTAGGACCAACAGAGGAGACAGACCAGTGTGTATTGGCTATCACAGGATGCCGTGAACCATCTATGTGATGCAGCTGTAAAAAAATAAATGTAATCCTAGGGTATATCAAGCGAGTCACTTCCAGTAGAGATAGAAAGTATTAATACCATTGTACAAGGCACTGGTAAGACCTCTTCTGGAATACTGTATACAATTCTGTCATCCATGTTCAAGAAAGATACATTTAAACCAGAACAGGTGAGGAGAAGGGCTATTAGGATAATCAGGAATAGAATCCTGTTAAGAGAGGAAACTAAAAGAGTTTGGCTAATTTAGCTAAGCAAAATGAAGGATGAGAGGGGCTATGATTACTCTCTATAAATATATCAGGGAGGTAGAAAACCTATTTAAATTAAAGGACAATGTTGGCACCAGAACAAATGGATATGCCATGAACAAATTCATATTTTTTCAGAAAAAGATTTCTAACCATCAGAGGGATGAGGTTCTGGAACCACTTCCCAATAGGAGTTGTGGGAGCAAACAACTAAATTAGTTTTAAGAGTGAGCTGGACCAATTTATGAGTGGGATTGTATGACAGGCTTACTTGTGATAGTAGGGGAGCAAGGCTTCGCAGCCCTGAGGGTCCCTTCTGGTTTGAGTTGGATGTTCCTACAATCTCATGCTTCATGGCTTCAGATAGTCATGTGCAAATGTTAGGAACTGATTTTTCTCCCAGTGTATTCTACTAGTTTTGTTGACTTCCTCTGAAGTATCAGAGAGGCCACAGCTGGAGATGGGACACTGAATGGGATGGGCCAGTTCTCTAAAGTGCCACCGAACATTCTTTCGCTTAGGTGTGTGGCTGTCCGATTCAGTGGCTAGCTGATCACCATATTTGGCATGGGGAAGGAATTCCCCCCGGTCAGATAGGCAGGGGCCATCTTGTTTTTTTGCCTTCATCTTCAGTATGGGGTGTGGGTCACTTGGCAAGATCATCTGCATATATCTCACTTAATCAATTTCCTACCATTGCAGGGGCCTCAGGCATTGGTGTACTTGGGTCCATTCTATTCTCTGCCTGTGGCACAATAGTTTAGTTTCTTAAGGTTGTAATACCTTGATCTAATGCTAGTTGTTGGGTTTAGTGTGGGGGTGCTGGGTGGTGTTGCTGGCCTGTGATACACGTCAGACTAGATGATTTGGTGGTTCTTTCTGGTCTTAAATTCTATTACCTTAATCTAACCACTGGATCCCATGTGCTTGTAAGGTTGGCTGGGGCTGGATACAGTCTACAGACTGTTTCTGGACTTCTTGGCACTCTCTCCGGGATGTAGATGTTATGTCTAGTGCCCTTTCTCTGCAGACATACTGTCTAGGCCTAGTCTACACTATGAGTTTAGGTCGAATTTAGCAGTGTTAGATCAATTTAACCCTGCACCCATCCACAAGACAAAGCCATTTTTGTCGACTTAACGGGCTCTTAAAATTGATTTCAGTACTCCTCCCCGACAAGGGGATTAGCGCTGTAATCAACCTTGCTGGGTTGAATTTGGGGTAGTGTGGACACAATTCGACGGTATTGGCCTCTGGGAGCTATCCCAGAGTGCTCCATTGTGACTGCTCTGGACAGCACTTAACTCCGATGCACTGGCCAGGTAGACAGGAAAAAGCTCCCAAACTTTTGAATTTTATTTCCTGTTTGACCAGCGTGGCGAGCTGATCAGCACAGGTAACCATGCAGTCCCAGAATCGCAAAAGAGCTCCAGCATGGACCGAACAGGAGGTACTGCTCCTGATGGCTGTATGGGGAGACAAATCCTTGCTATCAGAACTCCGTTCCAAAAGCTGAAATGCCCAGATATTTGAAAAAATTTCCAAGGGCGTGAGGGACAGAGGCTATAACAGGGACCTGCAGCAGTATAGCGTGAAACTTAAGGAGCTCAGGCAAGCCTACCAAAGAACCAGAGAGGCAAACGGCTGCTCCGGGTCAGAGCCCCAGAGATGCCACTTCTATGATGAACTGCATGCCATTCTAGGGGGTGCCCCTACAACAGTGGTTCTCAAACTTTAACAACCTGTGAACCCCTTTCACTAAAATGTCAAGTCTGACAAACTCCTTCCTAAAAAATGAATATTTCCAGGGATTTTCTCCTTTACCTGAGTATAAATTATAAAAGCAGTGATCTTGGAAATATAAAATTTGTTTTTATGACTTGCTTATTACATACTATTTATTATTATCTATCATTACAGTATTCTTATTACTGTATGAAAACGGCAACACTCTTCCAAGATCTCACTTTCGTAGCTTGTATCACTTTGAATAAGCCTGTTATAAGACAAAACTACTATGTTTCATCAAGGAGTATCAGATTTGAAAGAGCATGACTGTATTTAAGAAGCCAACTCAAAGAGTTCCTCCTACACAAGCATTCAGGTCTTGAGCAGTCCAGGCAAACAATGCATGTTGCAACAAAGCTTAAACTTGTTCTTCATAATAATTTTAAAAACAAGTCAAGCTGCCTATTTAATTTTAAAAACAGCAAAATATATCCACCTCCCTTTCCATTTCTTATAAGGAGTCTTGAAGTGTGATAGAGATGCTTGCTTTGATCTGCTGAGCTCTTGGAAGTCCAGGGGCTCCATGCTGCTGGCCCTGTGCTGCCCGGGGTCCCTAGGGACAGCTCTGTCCTCCATTAGGGAATTTTTTCCTGAGAACCCCCTGTAACATTTCATGAACCCCTAGGGGTTCACGAATCCCAGTTTGGGAACCACTGCCCTACAGCTACTCTACCCCTGTGCGTGGACTCCGTCAATGGATTCTCATGCAACAGGAATGCGGATTTTGGGGACGAGGAAGATGATGATGAGGAAAACATTGAAGATAGGGCACAGCATGCAAGCAGAGAAAACATTTTCCTCAACAGCCAGGAACTGTTTCATCACCCTGGACCCAGTACCCTCCCAACCCACCCAAGGCGGGCTCACGTACCTTGAAGGCGGAGAAGGGACCTCTGGTGACTGTACCTTTGTAAATATTGTACATGGTTTAAAAGCAAGCGTGCTTAATGATTAATTTGCCCTGAAGACTTGGGATGCATTCGCGGCCAGTGTAGCTACTGGAAAAGTCTGTTAATGTGTCTGGGGATGGAGCATAAATCCTCCAGGGACATCTCAGTGAAGCTCTCCTGGATGTACTTCCAAAGCCTTTGCAAAAGGTTTCTGGGGAGGGCAGCCTTATTCCGTACTCCATGGTAGGACACTTTACCACACCAGGCCAATAGCATGTAGTCTGGAATCATTGCATAACAAAGCATGGCAGCGTATGGTCCCAGTGTTTGCTGGCATTCAAGCAATATCAGTTCTTTATCTCACTGTGTTATCCTCAGGAGAGTGATATCCTTCATGGTCACCTGGTTGAAATAGGGGAATTTTATTAAGGGGACATTCTGAGGTGGCCGTTCCTGCTGGGCTGTTTGCCTGAGGCTGAACAGAAATCATCCCTGCTGTGCGCCACATGGTGGGGGGAGGGGTGAAGCGATCATCCCAGAGAATAGGGTGTGTGTGGGGGGGGGAAGGGTTTAGTTGGGTTTGTGCTGCACATTAACCCGAAAACCACAGCCCCTCCTTTTAAATGGCCAATCCATTTTAAATGGCCAACCTAACGGGTGCATGGTATGGGAAATGAGGTGCTGCTGTTTGAAACCATGTAACATTAACAGCTTGGTTCATCGTGAAAGAGTCTACCCATTGTTCTCTAAAATGTGTCTTCTTAAATACAACTCTCCCTTTTTTTTTCTCCCACAGCTGCAAATATTTCAACGCTCCCCGTATCATCTGCGTCCCAGAGACTAGCGAAGATTAGAAGGCAAAAAAACCTCACTCCCAATGAAGTGTTCTCTGAGCTCATGCAGTCCTCCCACACTGAAAGAGACCACCAGAATGCATGGAGGCAGACACTGTCAGAGTGCAGGAAAGCACAATATGAATGCAAGGACATGTGGCGGGATCAAGATGATAGGTGGCGTCAGCATGCTGAGAGGAGGCAGGATCCAATGCTGAGGCTACTAGAAGATCAAACTGATATTCTCTGGCTTATTGTTGAGGTGCAGGAAAGGCAGCAGGAGCACAGACCGCCGCTGCAGCCCCTGTGTAATGAACTACCCTCCTCCTCAATTTCCATAGCCTCCTCACTCAGATGCCCAAGAACGTGGTGGAGGGGCCTCCGGGCACCCAACCATTCCACCCCAGAGAACTGCCCAAGCAACAAAAGGCTGGCATTCAATAAGTTTTGAAGTGCAATGTGGCCTTGTCCTTCCCTCCTCCACCACCCCACCCGGTGCTTCCCTTCTCCCCCACCCCTCCTGGGCTACCTTGGCAATTATCCCCCCATTTGTGTGATAAAGTAATAAAGAATGCATGAATTTGAAACAACCATGACTTTATTGCCTCTGCAATCAATCAGTGATCAAAGGGGGGAAGGGAGGACGGTTGGCTTACAGGGAAGTAGAGTGAACCAAGGGAGAGGGTTTTCATCAAGGAGAAACAAACAGAACTTTCACACTGTTGCCTGGCCAGTCATGAAACTGGTTTTCAAAGCTTCTCTGATGCGCAGCATGCCTTGCTGTGCAGGGCCGGCTTTAGGGCAATTCACCCGATTCCCCCGAATCAGGCCCCATGCCACTAAGAGGGCCCCACAACCTCCCTAAGAACCCTCCGCTGACATGCTACCATAGGCACTGGCAGCCAATTGAGCTGCTGCCGAAGTCCCGCCGCTGTCTTTGGCGGCAGCTCTTTCGAATCGGGCCCCACAGTGCCTAAAGCTGGCCCTGCTGCTGTGCTCTAACTGCCCTGGTGTCTGGCTGTGCGTAATCAGTGGCCGGGCGATTTGCCTCAACCTTCCACCCCGCCATAAACATCTCCCCCTTACTCTCACAGATATTGTGGAGCACACAGCAAGCAGCGTTAACAATGGGAACATTGGTTTCGCTGAGGTCTATCCGAATCAGTAAACTGCACCAGCGTGCTTTTAAATGTCCAAATGCACATTCTACCACCATTCTGCACTTGCTCAGCCTATAATTGAACAGCTCCTGATTACTGTCCAGGGTGCCTGTGTATGGCTTCATGAGCCATGGCATTAAGGGGTAGGCTGGGTCCCCAAAGATAACTATAGGCATTTCAACATCGCCAATGGTTATTTTCTGGTCTGGAAAGTAAGTCCCTTGCTGCAGCCATTCACATAGACCAGAGTTCCTAAAGATGCGAGTGTCATGTACCTTTCCTGGCCATCTCACGTTGATGCTGGTGAAACGTCCCTTGTGATCCACCAGTGCTTGCAGCATCATTGAAAAGTACCTCTTTCGGTTTATGTACTGGCTGCCTTGGTGCTTCGGTCCCAAGATAGGGATATGCATTCCGCCTATCGCCCCACCACAGTTAGGGAATCCAATTGCAGCAAAGCCATCCACTATGGCCTGCACGTTTCCCAGAGTCACTACCCTTGATAGCAGCAGATCAGTGATTGCGTTGGCTACTTGGATCACAGCAGCCCCCACAGTAGATTTGCCCACTCCAAATTGATTCCCGACTGACCAGTAGCTGTCTGGAGCTGCAAGCTTCCAGAGGGCTATCACCACTCGCTTCTCAACTGTGAGGGCTGCTCTCATCTTGGTATTCTTGTGCTTCAGGGCAGGGGAAAGCAAGTCACAAAGTTCTATGAAAGTGCCCTTTCGCATGCGAAAGTTTCGCAGCCACTGGAAATCATCCCAGACCTGCAACACTATGAGGTCCCACCAGTCTGTGCTTGTTCCCCAAGCCCAGAATCAGCGTTCCAGAGCATGAATCTGCCCCATTACCACCATGATGTCCAAATTGCCAGGGCCCGTGCTTTGAGAGAAGTCTGTGTCCATGTCCTCATCACTCTCGTCACCGCACTGCCATCGCCTCCTCACCTGCTTTTGCAGGTTCTGGTGCTGCATACACTGCAGGATAATACGCGTAGTGTTTACAGTGCTCATAAGTGCCGCGGCGATCTGAACGGACTCCATGCTTGCGATGGTATGGCGTCTGCATGGAAAAAAGGTGCAAAATGATTCTCAGCTGTTGCTCTCACTGAGGGAGGGGGGCCTGACAACATGTACCCAGAACCACCCGCGACAATATTTTTGCTCCATCATGCACTGGGAGCTCAACCCAGAATTCCAATGGGTGGCAGAGACTGGAGGGACTGTGGGATAGCTACCACGGTGCAACACTCTGAAAGTCGACGCTAGCCTTGGTACCGTGGACGCACTCTGCCGACTTAATGCGCTTACTGGGGACACACACAATCGACTGTATCAAATTGATTTCTAAAAATTCGACTTCTATTAAATAGACCTAATTTCGTAGTGTAGACATATCTGAAATTAGTGCCAGCTTTTCCTGGCCTCCCTAGTAATTCTTGCATACCCCAAGAGTTCCATCAAACTTATGGACCCTCTGAATTACTGCCTTCCCCTTCAGGACCATGTGACAGTGGAACAAGGGACACACAGACTTTACAAAGGAATTTCTAAGCCACTCACACTTTATTCATAGAAAAAAAGCCACATGAAATTAAGAGATCAATGGAAAACAACAAACACCATCACAAAAATCCCTCCCTCTTGTGTCCCAACCACCCCAAGAGCCCTCTGGGTTTTGGTCTGTCCTTTCAGGGTCCCAGGACTCTCCTTTCCTCTTTCTCCTCCTGCACAGTCTTGTTGCCTTATTCTGACCTCTTCACTCAAAAGGCCAATGAGAAAGCCTTCCTTTTATAACATTCCAAACCTCTCCCTCACATGTCAGGTGACTCTCCTGACCCCCTTACCTCTTCAAATTCTAGTCCAAGATAGAGGTAAAAAGGCATCAAATGAGGCAACAGTGCATTTTACAGGGCATTCACAAAACAAAATTGGGTTTATACTTTGCTACAGACACATACTAGTGTGTGACACATGCATGCTCCTAATTGGAAATGGTCAGTTAATTCATTATCCAGGTCAGTTAACTGACTGTTCCAGGACCCTGGCCAGAAATTTTAGGATCCCTATGCCCCTGCTGTGATATGTGAAACATACCATTTCTGGTGCAAATGCTGAAGTATGAAAGCTTCGGATCCATTTTCCATGAGTATTTGTGCAAGCAAAAGAACAGCATGAGTGTTTACAGAAAGTGAACACAAAAAGACAATGATCATTGACAAAATAAATTCATTTTTAAGTGTCAACAAATATTTACAGAATATATGTAATTGCCCTGTTCTAGGTGTAGCTCCTCCACTACTAGCCACTAAGCCCTTGATTCAGTGTCTATTTAACTCTCTGGAATGGGCACTAGGTCAGGCACTAACAGGAATTTTCCTTTAGTTCAAGTGGTATGAGTCTTGTCCTTTTGGAACATGAGGATCTGAATCTTATCCCTCCTGTAACTGAGAAATGCCAAGTGCCCATACTATGCAGCATAGTGAGAAATGTGTTAAAACAGAACAAAATGAAACAAAAACCAGATCGCCTTCCTCTGAACCCTGAGAAATCCTGTATTTACAGCACAAGTCTTTTAAACAAATCCAGATTCTAGAAGTCAATACATCACATCAATAAAAAAGTCACATACCAAATAGTAAAAACTGAATCTAGACCCCTTAATAAGCCTGCTCTGCCCCAGTTTATGTCAATGTTTTTCATACAATAAAACCCTCTTTGAGCAAATAACTGATAAAGTAATAAACCTGTCAAATGCATAAATTGACTGTTCACTAGGGCTATCTGACAGTTTGTTCATACAGAGGCAGATGCTCTATTATACCACACTTGCTACGATAAGAAGGGAAAATAGTGAGCAAAGATTAACTTTGACTTTACAGCAGACTAAATATTCATGGGAGAAGAAAAGAAGATGTTATTTAAATTTATCTATGTGATGTCTGAAAAAAAATGTATACACAAAATTATTTTTATTAGATTTCTATGTTATATCCAAATGTTAAGGGGTGTGATTTGACTACAAGAATAGCAGGTATTAAAATTGGAATAATACTTTGCACTTATTTTATCTAAAACATTTCACATTGGTGAAGTCACTTAATTCACTGCTAGAAGGTGCTCATATACTAAGGTGACAAGAGCATAATAAGAACCTATATAGAACAGACTGGAGAACAGAATGTTATGTGCTCTAAAATATTAAATAATTACAGTAATCCTCACAATATCCTTGTTAGTTCAGAAAATATTACTGTACCCATTTTACAGATGGCACAGAAAAGTTAGAGGACTTATTTAAAAAAAAAAAAATCACACAATTAGCCCCTATCCTGCAAGCTCTTCCACACCGGAGGGCTCTTACACCTGTGCAGAGCCCTACTCAGATCAGTGGGGCTTCACACTGGCACAGACTGCATGGAACTGTCCACAGGATCAGCACTTTTGTCAGGTCAGAGACAGGAACAGAACTAAAAAGTCCTAATGCCTTTTCAGCTATGGATGAAAAAATGCTATATAAGAGCTAGATAGTATAATTATTAATTCCCAGTCCTCTGCTCTGCTGGAGAACCCAACATCTCCAAATAGCTTGTTATATGGCTCACTAAAAGTGCCTTTTAAAAAGTTAGGGTTCATATTTTAAAGAGGCTCCAAATATTAAGATACATATATGTTATTACATTGGTGCCGTTTTACCAAATAACCCTTACAGAAATCAAAAGAAGGAAATCAGAGAGCACTTGCAATCAACTATTTTTTCCCACAAAACCCATAGATATATGTAGCACACAATTGGTACAATAATGGAAAAAGTATTGATTGTTTGTGTAGGATATTAAATCACCAGGACAAAAATGTTATTCATTTTGATATTTAATTTCCAGCTATAGTCTTCTCCTTGAAATATGCCCTATATTAACTCTTGTGCAGTGAAACTAATCTGGAGAATGATTGTCAGAATGCAGGGTTTGAGAGGAGATTTGATCAAATGAGAAATAATACAAGCTTTTGGAAGTTTCTCTTATCCCCTCCTCTTTTATATAAAATAGAGGACTATATTCAATTAAAAACCATTAAAAGAAAAGCCAGCACTGAAATAGAGACTAAATTTCTGAGGGCATTTGAATTTCTTAAAGCTGAAATGGTTGTTGTAAATTTAGAGACAATTAGGAGTACGGCTCCAAAATAAAGGGGGCAGATCTCCATTTTTCAAACTTTAGGGAAGTGAGATTTTTCAAGGAGTTTGAAGTGATAATTGCCATGGACGACACCAACTATTTGTATAGTTTTGTCCATTTGGAAAAGCCTATTTTCAGCATGACTGCTCCTGATGTACTATGGATGAATGTGCATCGGAAACAGAAAAGGCAAGGCTTTATAAGAGTATGATCCTGATGGAAGAGGAGATAGATGCTTAAATATAAGAATCTGTCAGAGAGTCAACAGGAAATAGTTGTGTTGTCAGCAAAAATTTGCAGCGCTAAAATTGATCTTGTGCTGAGCATATATGAGTCTTAGATTCTCCCACTCAGAGCTTAGTTAGTGTATTTTGCAGGAATTCACACAAAAGAAGAAAGCTGCTAGCCACACACACGCACACTGGTCATACTAAAATGTATTATCTTTCACATTAATTATAACATTTTATATTATTGGAAGTTAAACCCAACGCAATAATTTCAGGTATTTCTGTAATTTGTCACTTCTAGCTGTAATGAAAAAAAAAAAAGTCTTCCAGAATTTAGGAGCATCTCAAGTTGTGCTGTTGCATGTAAGTGCAGGTTTAAGCTGCCTTTACTATTTCAACACAATGCTAATAGGTAAAAACAACAAGGAGTCTGGTGGCACCTTAAAGACTAACAGATTTATTTGGGCATAAGCTTTCGTGAGTAAAAACCTCACTTCTTCGGATGCAACCGAAGAAGTGAGGTTTTTACTCACGAAAGCTTATGCCCAAATAAATCTGTTAGTCTTTAAGGTGCCACCAGACTCCTTGTTGTTTTTGTAGATACAGACTAACACGGCTACCCCCTGATACTTGCTAATAGGTAAGTTTGCTAATATTGTCTCATTTCTTCATTTTGCTTTGGATTCCCACCATATTTCAGTGCAGCTCTTTTAAGCTCTGTGTCTAAGTGACAAAGTCTGCTAGGGAAAAAAACAACCACTACCCACTAGGTCATTGAGGGAGGCACCAAACTGTTCCAGGCATGATAGAGCTCAGGCATCAGCAGTGAACAAATGGAGAGCCTGCTATAGCTGCAAGGTCCCATCATTGCTTGCACCCATCAGAAATGCTGCTAGCATGGTCAAATCATGGGATGAGGGCTCACAATCTGAGTTTTATATGGCTCCTGCTTTGTGCCAGGATCTAATAGGTTTGGATGAGAGGTGATCCTCTCTTTAAATATCTGTGTCCAATAATGGATGCATAGCTGCTCCTCTCATAGCACTGATAACACTCATAGCAAATAACCTAGGTATCCTGTGACCCATTTTTGTTGGATACAGCAGTGAGAGATGCCAATCAGGGAGCTGGTTACAGCTCACTGATTCTCTGCCTGGCCCCTGGCACCACTTGGAAGGTAGAGCAGTCTACTCTATCAGCCAACTATAGTAATTCCCTAGGACCTTATGCCAAATAACTGCCAGCATGCATTCCACTTCCCCTGCCCACCTCTCTTCATCCCAAAGCACCCCTCTGCCATCCAATCGCCTCAGCTTCAGGAAAGGAGTCATAGGACCTGGTTTTACACATGTTTGATGCACCCAACACACACAAGAATGGCCCTACTGGGTCAGACCAAAGGTCCATCTAGACCAGTATCCTGTCTTTCAACAGTGGCCAGTGCCAGGTGCCCCAGAGGGAATGAACAGAACAGGTAATCATCAGGTGATCCATCCCATCACCCATTCCCAGCTTCTGGCTAACAGAGACACCATTCCTGCCCCTCCTGGCTAATAGCACCAGAGCAGTATTCACAGGTATAGGTTTGGGGTCAAAGAGTCTGTTCCTTTTGTGATGTCTGAGTTGCACAAAGGGAGTGGGGTGAGGTACAGAATCTGCCCCAATACATCTAATGCATGTTTGGGCAAGTCTGTGACCTATTAACTCTCTGGCTTACACAGCAGAAAGAAGATTCACTCAAAACACAAGACATCTGTGATATTTGAAGATCCTATTGGCTCATAGCTGTATCCAGATACAGCTATCTCCTACCAAAACACTCATCTGCTAAGGGCAGTGGACATACTGTAACACTGAAAATAGGTATTCACTGTATTTCATATACAGGAAAAAAAGACACAGGGACAAATTCTCATTTCAGTTACACTGGTGTAAATCAGGAATAACTCCAATCAAGATAATGGAGTTAAATGGCATAAAACTATTATTTGAGAGATCAACCCATGGTCTGATTCTTTAGGGGCTTAAAATCTAAGGAGCAGATCCTGAAAACCCTGACTTCAATGGTACTACTTATGTGAGAATAGTTAAGCACATGCATAAGTTTTTGCAGAACTGGGGCCTTCATGAATATGTTGAAATGGTGGGGATGGAAAAAGAAACAACAAGGCTATGACAATATGTTACACTCAGTAAATACTGATCCCGTTGACGATGTTGTGATGGGCATGCTCACATGACTAAGGGTTTTCAAGACTGGGCATTGGCTTAGCTAGGACATGAGAAGACTCATGAACAGATGTGAGACAAGACAGAGGAAGGCTGGAAGAATGGATAAAATAAGGTCGTGAGGTTGCTTATGTTTGCGGTGTATGCACATTTATCATAAATTGTTATTATTGTGTTATGTAATTAGCTTAGAAGGTGAAGGACATAAATCCACACCGTGTAGAGGTCAAGCTTAGGAGTTTATTACACACAGCGCTGGCGGAGTGCCACCTTGCTTATTAGGCTCAGAGACACTGTCAATCAATTGATTACAATAGAATATACAGATTTTCCATGGGCAGGGGAAAGTGACAGGGTAGGCAGTTCCACACCCTGGGATAGGTTTTGCAGCAAGACAAGATAGCACGTTAGCCAATGGTTAAAAGGTTACATGATGTCTCCGCCCATGGTCTCAAGTTAGCAAGTTAACATTTAATTAATACTTTGTTAAAATGTTATAAGTATAAAATATATATGTTGAATTGTGATTTGGGGTCCATAGGAATGGAGCAACTCCTTTGATTGTCCAACAGGTACATTCCTAGGGGTTAAAGCAAAGAAACAGTGAAAGTATATGACAACACTTGCTTTCTTTATGTCTTAAGGCAAGCATTGGTCCCTGGAAAGGGAGGTGGAAGGATGCCATATCTTTATACTGACATATGCCAACTTTTCATAAACTCAAGGTTGGATCTGTGGGAAGAATGTTTCCCTACAGGAGAAACAATAGGAACAGGGATCCTTTGTTCAATTTGAAAAATTGGATGAAACATAATTATTCAGTTATTGCTTCAACATCTGGCATTTCTACTGACCAAGCATATCTGAGCAAAGGCAACGTTATCTGTTTACCCCAGCTTTCTCTTAGCTAATCACTATTTGCTAGGTCTCTGGTCTCTCGACCAAACTCTGGACTTTGGGTCTGAAAAAGAGCTGGCACAATCCATATACCAGGTTGTTATATAAAATGCACATGGATTTTAACCCTTCAGAAGGTAAGTGAATTATTTTGATCCAGTTCTTGTTTGAATCATGAATTCTTGATTTCAATGGTCGCCGCGCTATCAATATTTCAGACAAAGTGCCCCCATCTTGGTACTTCATAGGTATCAATATCCTGAAGCTCAGGAATTCTGCTTAAACTGTAGAATACATCTTCATAATTAGTGAACATACAACTGCCCTCTACACCTTAAAAAAAGGTTCACATGACAGTTATATCTTAACTGTCCTTCCACATATTTGCTTATTTATTTAATTGTTACTATTCACACTCTTCTGAGACAAAAATCAGGACTTGGCAGCTACTTGTGGAGTATGAGCTCATTCAGAAACACAAAAGTGTTCCTGATTGTGTCTTCCCATATTGTTTCTGTATTTTTTGGCTTATAGCAGTGTCACCTAGTTTATGATAGTTGGCCATGCTTCAGACACAGACATCTTTAGGATTCCATACCTGGTTAGACTGTGAGCCAATAAACACAGAAGGATGACTGGGGGTTAGGAAAGGAATGGTCTCAATTTCCATCTCTCCAATACTTGCCAGGTGTTTTTTCTCCCTGGTGGAACTGAGAATTCCAGTGTTCACTGTCATAGCTAGTGTAAGCCAATAGATGAATTATTACATTTTGATTACAATGTTTAAAATTATGAACCCTTTTTTTTTTGAAAGAATCTGAAGTTAAGCAAATATTTATGTAATTTTCAATGAACACAGTATGAAAAAGCTGTTCCTGACAAATTATTTTAAGAGTTGGGGCACAGAAAGGATACATCCAGATCTTATGCATCAACATTCTCCTCCTAATTAAGTTTAAGGACCCAGTCTAGCAGCATGTGAGCAGTCCCATTGACTTCAATGGTACTACTTAACGTGAGCAAAAGTAAGCATGTACATAATTTTTTTCAGGACTGGGGCCCGCATAACTATGTTAAAATGGTGAGGATGGAAAAAGGCTATGGTAATATTTTATAGATATTGCAACATTCTCTGGCCTTTTTATAAGTCAAATACAAATTCTGATTTCTGGGTACCAAAATGTACGAAAGTGGAGATGATCACAGTACCTAGAAAATGAACAGCATAAAGGATGTATTATGCCAGAGATGTAGTAATTATTTTTTCTTGAGGGACCTTTTCTAAAGAGATGGGTGAAATACTGTCTCCGTAGAAGTCAATAGAAGTTTTGCCACTGATTTCATCTCTAGTTTATACATACATAGAGTAAAGACACAAGCAAAGCTATATGTTTCTCTTGATCGGAAGCCTCTACATTAAAGAAAACTGGAAACCAAAAAGGAACTTGACAAAAACGAAAACACATATACTCACCCACAGCCCTTAAAAAAGGCAAACTTTGCTGGGTTCCAAACCAATCATAAGACTTCGGTGTCAAAGGTTTGTATCCCTGAAGTGAGTACAAGGACTCATGTAGCTAAACTCCCTTGTCTCCCATGGTGTCTAATGTATCTAGGAATATTTTATCTTAACCTCTGGCATTTCAACAATGACTCTCTGCAGGATTGTTCAGGGAACAATCAGAATTCACACAAACCTCTACAGTGACACTAACATTTTAGCTACTTCCATATTTAAATTCTCTCTGAATCAAAGGCAGTACTTGTGTAATCTCACATCAGCCTGGTCCAGTACATTGTTAGGCTTTAGTTGTTCCACTGAAATACCTATTGCTTTTCATTATTGAGTGTGGAATTTGTGCTAAGGTGTCTAACATGTAATGAAAGGGAGTTGAAATGAAGACAAATTAAACTGATGAGAAAAACAATAATAAAATACATGGGGTAAATTGAAGTCAATGAAGCTACACTGATTATCATCAGCTGAGGATCTTGTCCCAAAACATTAATGGTCTATGATCGATTCTTCAAAATAGATGACAAAGCTTTAGATAAAAGAGCAGTTTGCCAGTAGAATAGCCAAGTATTGAAAACATCATGCAACTTCTCCTAATCAGCAAAACAAGACACCAAACAGCCGCAATTTATAGCATCACAAGCAGTCAACACTTCAAATTTGTTGTTCTTCACAACCAAATACTCCAAGAATCATCTCTGTAGAGAAGAATTTGCTTTGTTTCACACAGGGCCTGTATTTTGTTTAAGGTCTCCAGTTTGGCACATAGCAAATAGTAATAAATTGGAGGATATACATTTCCTTTAGATAAATCTCATTTTTTAAGATAACATATAATCAGTGCTTTCATCCTTAACTTAATATTCCATTTCTTTTTAACTGAACTAAGTGGTGATGTTATTAAGGTTAGCAATTTACATTAATAGATTTCTTCATCCAATATTTTAATGATGGCTAAATAAATAGTTGGAAAAAAATCTCTGTAAAAGAAATAAGATACATATAGAATATATTCTCCCACAACCCCCAAATCTAATACACAGCTGTAAATACACCTAGTTTAAGCTGAGAAACAAAGCCATGACCATCTAGTGTAGAGACCTGATACATTAAAATGCTTCAGCTGCTTCAAGTGCACATCCCATTGTCTGTATCTCAATTAGGAGCTCATCCTTTGTAATTCCATCTCCCTCTCTCTCGGAGAATGATTTGATCAAATAACCTATTGTTTAAGAAAAACATTGTTTTACCAAATCAGCCAGCCTATTGTTTTGCGCTCGTCACTCATTACATTATTATTCATCAATGTGTATGATCCCAATATCTGCAAACGGGAATAGAACCTCAGATAAAGCATTTCAAATCCACTCAGCTAGGAATAGGCTGTACATAAATAGTGAAAAATTTATATATATATAAAAAGAAAGTGTTGCAGTATTGTGTAGTTAATGACAATGCTGAACAGATGTAAATTAATGTTATTAAACTGATGTGTCTTATTATTGGAGCGTTGCCAAAAGCTTCTCCCTATCCCTCCATCAGCGGTCCCTTCCAACCCTGATAGTCTATGATTCTACGATTATTCTTCTGTGCAGTCGATTCATGTTCTTCTGGTTTGGCCCAATTTTGAGACATATGTGGTAGCAGGATGCCCAGAATAAATTAGGGTGATGAATCAGAATGGGTCCTGATGGAATATGAATGGACTTCACATCACAACATCATGGAGAATTTCATTGTGAAAAGCAATGCAGACTAAAAAAAAGTGTGTGTCACAAAGGCCCACTGGTTATTCACTACTCTGTCAGCAACTGTTGTCAGACCTGACATACTCACTACACTTAAAATATTTATCATCATATAGTCCCAAAAGCTGTCATGTAATGTGTCATTGGAAAACTAGTAACTCACTGATCATTAATATTCTTGTGTGATATATGTACAGTCAACCCACAAAGGACTATACAGATGTGCTGGATTATACAGATGTGCCTAAAATGTATTTAAATCAGGCATGTCACGGGGAGTTGATTAACTAGTTTCTTCCATGCTTGAATGCAGGCTGTTGGTGTCCAGGCTGTGAGCAACAGCAGCATAGCATTTAAGGCACCCAGAGTTGCAGGACAGGTGGTGACACAATCCCAAATTGGTCTGGTTGAACCCCAAAAATCACAATATGAAATCTCATCTAGGTACAATTATATACAACAAACTATGCCTAACATTTTCAGATGATCTTTGAGATGGGATGCTGGCAAAGACTCTTCTGGACAGAAAAGAAGATGAATGCATAAGTGAGATATATTACTGGAGAGAAGTGGGCTTTGTTGTTGGAAATCAACAGGCACAAAGTTATATACTTTGGTCATATCAAATATAGAGATGGAAATAACATTGAGAAAGTTATCATGAAAGGAATGGTGGCAGGTCATCATAGTAGGAGATGACAAATGAGGAGTTGGATAGATGGTGTGTGGCAGATCACTGGGAGGTCAGCTTCTAAGTGTGAAAAATTAGCAATAGATAAAGAAGGGTTCCAAAAATTCTGCTATGATGTCATCAGTAATCAGACATGAATAAATGGATGATACATTACAATATTTTGAGAAATGATTAGTGATTTTGTTGCTCAGCTTAAAATGTCCTGATCATCACAGGGTAGGTGCTGATCACTTTCTGAAAAAATCAGGATCCTTTAAAAAGCAACAGAGGGTCCTGTGGCACCTTTGAGACTAACACAGGACCCTCTGTTGCTTTTTACAGATTCAGACTAACACGGCTACCCCTCTGATACAGGATCCTTTAAGACATCTCAGGTTGGGCAATCAAAAATTGAGGTACCCAAAAAATCACTAATCACTTTTGAAAACTTTGCTCATATCTTTCATTGTACTTACTATGATCCTGTTCCTGCAATGGGATTCATGTGAGCAGGCGCTTTCAGAATTGCTTACATAGAGTTTCAGTGAGACTCTGTGTGGGCACCAGGTCCTATCTATGCAGCTCCCATTGCAGACTGAGGCTTGTGTTTGAGAGTAGACGTTCTAACAGAGTTAGCAAGAAAGCATATGGACAGTCCTTGCACACTCATTTCGATAAAGGGATGTTTGCATTAATTTTAAACATCTATATAAACAGTAGTTTTTGAAAAATACACAGAGATCTCCTTGTGTTCTGGTAGTAAGTTTGTAAGGCAATAAGATAGCACAGTGATGGGCAGTGGTGAGATAGAGATACTGCCTGGCTATATAAAACTGGGTACGGTATGGAGATAACCTTTATTGTTAATTACAGGTCTCATTACTTCAATGCTTTTACAGTTTCAATTTTGATCTTGTCAATTACTTCATTAATTGATCTTGATTAAGGACTGCCTTGTAATTCTGAAACTGACAGAGCTGAAGTACAGATCAGATGCTGATTTTTTCTCTTTAATCAGTCCTACAAACCCACTGTCTTCACATTGTATTCACAACCACGTAACAGGGTTGCAAGGGAATAGCAGAGGGCATTATTTGCCCTAGAGAATCTTTGTTACTAGTGATGAGGCAAGAGATGAAAAACATGCAACTTTATAGGCAGAATTCAGAGTGAGCTTGCTGGGCTGACTGTTACCCAATTTTACTTACAAACTGAGCAAATTTGCTATGTGAATCAGTGAGGTAAAAATGAATATAGAACCCCAATTTTTTACCAAATTACTTGTTAGGGTCATACCATAAGTGAGATATTTTGTATATAGATCTATAGAGGCTATGAACACCATGGTATCTGATGGGAGGCTAGAAAAAGTGATTAATCTAGCCAGGAGACTGCCACACTCTTTAAGATTCATGTCTGTGACTACTGTGGTCCCACAAAGACTTTAAGCATTGTCTGAGGTTTGCAATATATTGCCCCTTAAGAGAAACATGAAACATACATGTAGCACCACACAGAGCATTTGCAATTGGAATACGTGCTCAGTGTCAGCAACTCACACTGCCAACTTGCCTTTCTGTATGATGAAATAGACACTGGCAGCATAAACAGTGATAAAATAGCTGAGGAGAAAGAGGCAAGGAGCTCTATGTATGTTAAAGGGTATTTATACATCCAAGGCTGTGCCATGAACCAAAATGGGAAGCATTCCAATGAAAATTGTCAGGACAGGACATTAAATTAATAAAGCAACATTACACCAGTTTGATTAGTTTATCCAGGCAAGGGAATCTGATATTTCCTGTTCTTCACTGCTGAAGCATGTGACTGTCTGACTGTATCCAAGCCATTACTTTCAACCTTGGAATTCAAACCACAATCAAAGCAGGAAAAATCAGCTTGGCATTTGCAAATTTAAACTGAAGCCAGGCTAAATAGATTTGGAAAATATTGAGGACTTTCAAATTCAGGAGTGAGGATTGTAAGTGGATTGGAACCAGCACTTCAAGGAAGCTGGGTTTTACAGTGGTTAGAACAGGGGGCCAGCAGTCAGGCTCTTGCATCCTATCCCAAAATCCCATTTTTCATACTCTCACCAGTCACAAAGAGGCTGTAGATGAAACTATTCCTTCCAGTATTCTGATTAACTCTAGTGCCTTCAAGTACAGTGAATATGGCATGACAAGCCTGCCACAATACCTACAGACAGCATAATTTCCCTAAAGAATCTCTGTTGCTGATAAGGTCCAAGATGGAAAGGACTGGCCAGTCAGATCCCAGGGTGAGTGTGAAGGGCTGGCAGTGAGAAATACAAAACAAAAAACACTGCTTCATTTGGAAGCTGCATTTGGAAACCATGGAGCCACAAGGACTATGAAACCCCACAATGCCATATTTACAAACTTATTGTTCAGTGTAGAGCCACACTTGAGACCCTGTGCCATAATTTCTAGAGGTATGAGAGCCTTGTAATATTTAAACAGACCAGGATATATTCTCCCCTATTGGCACAAGGGTATGTGTGTGGACAGTGCAAAGCATTTTTGGTGCAATGCTGACTGTCTGCAGGTCTCCCCAGCAAAGCAGGGGTGTGGGTCTATGCACAGCCATAACAACTTTCTGGTAGGTGTTTTGCCACTTGGGCTCCCCCGAACTGGGTTATGCCACCAGAAGGAGGCATAGCCTGGGAATGAACTAAACCCCTTAACTCGAATTTTAAAATCATACAGGGAAAACGGCTTGTGCAATCCCAGTATTAATACATAATAGATCTGTTCATTCATAACTGAAGGCAGCAGGAAAGGTGATATTTTTTATGGAGCATTTGCACTATTGGATGTTTGGAAAGTGCCTAGTGTGGAGATCATTAGACAACCTCATTCTCCACTTTCTATTACTGCTAGCACCTTCACTCAGCAAGGACGATGCATTGACAGGCAAGGCCTTTTGATATACAGCACATGATACTCTCGCCTGTGTGTTGCCTGATTACTTCTGCTTTGACTGCAGTAGATTTAAGGGACACTTAAATAGCCCACAGACAGCTGGAAGCACATGCAATCCCTCCATAAAAAGGAGTCACCACTGGACAAGCATATACCTATTCCTTTCCTCCTCAGTAGGGGTTATGGCTTTGCATGATGTTTTGCTCCACCCAGAGCCGTTTTTTCCTGAGGATTTCCCATCTCAGTTAAAACCAGCACAGCTCCTCAAGTCACAAAAATGGTGGATTGTGACAAGAGATGTGTTCCTGTCATTTTAACTACTAGGTTGTCTAAACTGTCTCAGAGCACGATACACAAACACGAGCAGCTGATTTGTTTACAATAGGAGCTCCAGTAACATTACCACTTATCACTGGAGGAGTTGCAATGGTGTTCACAGTGGTAAGAAATCATTCAGGCTCATGGGAGTAAGGTCTTAGACACTCATAACTAATTATGAAAAGATACTTATAATGGAAACAGGCTGATTTTAGCAAAGGAGTGTATAGGGCAGTTCAGCTTGACTATGGCTGAGCAGCTAGTGGGCTGACTCCATTGCTTTCTGTTACTTTGTGCTCCCCACCTTGTTTGTCTGCTGTAGTCACCTGTTGTCTCCTGTCTTATGCTTAGATTACAATTTCTGTGGGGTAGGGACCATCTCTCTGTTATGTGTGCAATGCTTAACAAAACAGGGTCCCAAATCTCTAATTGGGTACCCTTGGTGCTACCCAAAATACAAATAATAAAAGAATATTTGAGGTATTTTGTCATTGCACCACTAATGCAACATCTGCCATGCTGAGTATTATTTACTTTAGAATGTAAGTGTAACCGTGCCAGACTCACCCCTGCGGCACCTCCTGCTGGTGCCTTCTGGGAATTAGCTCTCCAGCCATCAGAGCAGCCTCTGCAAGCCAGTGTCCTGCTTTTCCTGGCCCCCGTGTCCCTCTCGGACCCAGTGCCCCTTGCATGCCTGGGTACAGCCCCCTGGCAGTACACCCCTCAGTCACTGGGTCTTCCCTCCCAGGGAGGCCACACCCACTATCCCCACCTCGCCTCAGTCGTAGGCTACTGCCAGTCCCCAACTAGCCCTGCTCCCTAAAGCAGACTGCAGTATAAGCCACTCATCACAGGCAAGGATGGGTTTGGACCTGCTGCCTCTACCTATAGCAGAACTGCCCCTCTGTAGCCCTAGTACCCTCTAGTGGGCCCTTCCTTCAGCCTGGGGCTCTGCTAGGCTGGAGCTCCCCCAGCACTGCTCCACCCTTAGTACCTTCCTCAGCTCCCCAGACAGCCTGATCCCTCCCTCTCCAAAGGCTAGAAAGAGAGTGTTTGTGCTTCTGGCCCACTACCTTCTTATAAGGGCCAGCTGAGCCCTGATTGGGGCATGGCCACAGCTGAGGCTGCTTCCCCAATCAGCCTGGGAACGACTTACTCCAGCAACAGCCTTCTCCTGGGCTGTTTTAAGCCCCTCCAGGCCAGAGCAGATAACTACCCTGCTACACAAAGGAGTCTCTGGCCGATGGAGGTTCCTGTGACTGTGGGGCCTGTTTCCGATCCTCTGTCCATTCACGTATCCGGGCAGAGTTCCTCTGGGCGGCGTCCACTGGCTCCCTTGAAGCCTTTGAGGAGCAGTGGGCGCTGTCCGGGGTTCTCTGCTCGGTGTCCCCGTCTGGTTCTCTTCTTTTGACCCTTTGACCACACTCCTGTCCCTGTTTTTACATTAGTTGTCCCCCGTAATTATTTGAGTTCCAGGCCCTGTGGATCCTCTCCTTAGGCTGGGGGGGGATCCTTTAGCAGTGGGCGGGCTTACGCCCACCCACTTCCCGGAACCCAATAGGTACACAAAGGAGTCTCAATGTGTCTATTTTTATATATAAATGCTTCCTAGACTAATAGGAGAGGAAAGTTATGGCATATGTCATCAAAAAATATTTTCCCTAAATGGCAATACGTTCTGAAATGTGACCTATGGTGTCCTTGATGAACATTAATACAGTTGGCTGAATTTTTTAAAAAAGCCAATGAATAAATTATTTGATGAATTTTGTTACTATTCATGCATTTGTCAAATGGTATTGGACCAGCTCTAGTCATTAATTATATTCCTTCAAAAAGTCATTTCCAAGTGGGTTTTAAGAACAGAAAAATTTAACACTGATTTCTGAATTTTAAAGAAACTCATTAGGGTTGTAGTGCACCAGTTCCCATACAGACATGCTCCCAGTACTGTGATACAGTGGAGTCTCATTAAGCAGAATACAGACTAGCTCAGTACTTGGATAGGAGAACTACAAGGATGATGATACAATTGGCATCACCCTCTCCTATCATTAAGTACAAAGTCAATGGGCATGGTGCTACTGGAGGAGCCATGCTTCACAAAAAAAAAAAAATCTCCCAAATAATTGAGGCCATTGGGTGTCCCATTTTATTTTTTCTAAGAGTAGAGGTGTGTTAACTCTAAGAGTAGAGGTGTGTCCAGACCAAGTTCCAATACGGGTAATAATATATTCTAGTGCTATTGTCGGCAACCTACGGCACGCGTGCCAAACACGGCACACCAGCCGATTTTGAATGGCACGCTGCTGCCCACTGAGAGGAGGTGGAGGAGGGGCAGGGGGGCCGGAATGCACCACGCTGTGGGAAGAATGGGGAGGGGGAAGCTTGGCTGCCGCAGGATCAAGCTTCTGCCTCCTGCCCCCGCAGGGGAGAGCGGTGGGGAGGGGGTTCCAGCCTCCCGCCCCACTCAGCCCCCCCGCCCACCGCTCTCCCCTGCGGGGGAAGGAGGCAGAAGCTTGGTCCTGCAGCAGCTAAGCTTCCCCCTCCCCTGCTTCTTCGCACAACATGGTGCATTCCGGTTCCTCCTCCTCCCAGAGGAGCAGAGCCGAGTGGTAGCGTGCTCGCTGCTCCATAGAGGAGGCAGAGAGAGGTAGGGACGGGCTTGGGGGAAGGGGGTGGAACAGGTCATATCCTTCCTAGCTCCCTGCCATGAGCCGCTCAGGACAGGGGGCTGGGAGCACCCCCATGAGCCGAGCACCCCCACGAGCCGAGCACCCCAGCCTTCTGCCCTGAACACCCCCACACACCCAGCCTTGTGCCCTGCACCTCCACACACACCCCAGCCCTCTGTCCTGACCTCAAGTCCCCACCAACACCCAGCCCTCTGCCCTGAACCCCTCACCCCACACCCAGCGGGCTGAGCAGGCTGGCGGCGTAAGATCAGCGTTTTAATTTAATTTTAAATTAAGCTTCTTAAACATTTTGAAAACCTTGTTTACTTTACATACAACAATAGTTTAGTTATATAATATACACTTAGAGAGAGACCCCTTCTAAAAAAACGTTAAAATGTATTACCGGCACGCGAAACCTTAAATTAAAGTGAATAAATGAAGACTTGGCACACCACTTCTGAAAGAAGAACAGGAGTACTTGTGGCACCTTAGAGACTAACAAATTTATTAGAGCATAAGCCAGGCTGTAGTCCACGAAAGCTTTTGCTCTAATAAATTTGTTAGTCTCTAAGGTGCCACAAGTACTCCTGTTCTTTTTGCGGATACAGACTAACACAGCTGCTACTCTGAAACCTCCCACTTCTGAAAGGTTGCCTACCCCTGTTCTAGTGACCAAAATTTCCCATGAAGTTTCAAGTGGAAAAGATATTTGTCTTCACTTCTTGCACTAAATTGCTGAGGCTAGGTAGTCTTTGCAGCGTGCCAGAAGGTCAACACATTTGATTTTCCCTCACCCAAGGTGGAACAAATTCTAAAGTCAAAAGCCTTCCAATAAGAACACCTGGACACTAGCTCTCTGACATTTAAATGTAGGGGGGCAAGGTGTGTGAATAAACATCTTTCATTAGACCAACTTCTGTTGGTGAGAGAGAGAAGCTTTTGAGGGACACGGAGCTCTTCTCCAGGTCTGGGAAAGGTACTCATTCTTAGTATCTTTCCCAGACCTGGACAAGAGCTCTGTATCATTCAAAAGCTTCTCTCTCTCACCAACAGAAGTTGGTCCAATAAAACATATTACCTCACCTACGTTGTCTTTCTAATATCCTACAACAGCAGTGCATACATTTAAATGAGCATTCCAGCTGATCTTGACTATCAGTGTAAAGCACTGTCTTTATGGGTACCTCTATACTGCAGCTGGAGCTGTAATTTCCAGCTTGCATAGACACACATATGCAAGCTTTGACTGAGCTAGAGTACTAAAAATAGCAGGGTAGCTACACTGGCACAAGCAGCAGCTTGGTCTAGCCACCTAAGTACTTACCTGAGATCTCAGACGAGATTGTATTCAGGATGCTAGTCCAAGCCACCACCCCTGCATACCACCGCCACAGTCACACTGCTGTTTTTAGTGTGCTAGCTCGATCAAAGTTAGCATGTGTATGTCTACATGAGCTAGAAATTATACCTCCAGCTGCAGTGCAGACATATTCTAAGATACACAGGATCTGAACCATAAAGGGATTTAGAGGTCAAACCCAACTTCCTGAATAGCTCCCAGAAATTAAATGGAAGTCAGTGAAATCACCAGAACATGAGTAAAATATGTTCCTTGAATAAAAATAACCCACCAAATAAACAAACAGTCCCAATACTTTTTTTCGGATAGGGCCAAAATAATTGTACTAGCTGAATTTCCTGAATGGTTTTCACATAGGGTTTCATAGGGTTTCAAATAATCCAAGCTGGAGATGGCAAAAGCATGCTGAGCAGAGCTGGTCAAAATGTATTTTAAAAAATGACAGGTTATTTTGAAATTTCAAAGTTGTTTCAATTTCACAGGGTTTGAAAGGTATTTTTAATTTTTTCTTTTGAAATTGTTTTTCATCAACATTTTTATTGAATGTGATAGAAACCATTACTGAAACAGTTATGAAAACTATTCATTTACTGAAAAAGGGGCTTTGGTAAACAAAAAAATTAAACAGTTTTAATAATGTTTTAATAACATTTTTGGTCAACATGTATGGGCAATAAATGTAATGAAACTTTAAATGAAAAAAATGTAGAGAAGTCAGTTTTCCCAACATTTTTAATTAAAAATGTCATTTTCTGACTGACTGTAAAAGTAAGGTTCTCAGGAGCCAGGAAAGGTAGTAAGTACAGCTGTATGGGAAACAGTATTTCTATCCTAGGAAAAATTTTGAGATTTGGAAAGAATTTTCTATCTTGAATTCAGACAAAATCATGAAATCATGAAAATTTCCGTAAATTGAAAAACTGGAAAAAAGATCATCAGTTTGGCTCAATTGTTGTTTTAGTAATTTCAAAATGATTCATTTATATTTGTATACTATAAAATAACTTACATTTCTAAACAAAATATAATTTCAATAAAAAAATAAACTTTTTCATTTGAAAAATGTCAAAATGGGATGTCTAACAATTTCAAAACTTTTTTCAAAGTTTTGTTCAACACAGGAAAATACTCTAAATCAACACTTTCCCACAAAGAGCTTTGGTCTTGGTGAATTAGCATTTTTTAACAAGAAAATGTTTTACTGAAAAAATCCCAACCAGCTCTAGTAATAATCTCCTCACCAAGAGAAGATGATGGGAAAAATCTCTGCCAGCTATTGTTACTCTTAGAATATGCAGGAGCGACTCAAAATACAATTAAGACTGTAGGGGCTGCTTCTGTTCCCCAACCCTAGTTCCTGTAGGCTGCTCTGGCAGCCTACAGGGCCCACAAAGGAGCTACAAGGAATTAGGGTGGTATTCCTGTATTGCATGAACAGCTTGGGGCTGATGCAAGGTAAGGAGGATGGGCGACAGAAGGTGAGGTAGGCCCACTCAGTGAAGTGCAGCCCATAGACAGCCATGGAAAAGCTGCCATTTTGCCTTCCCCAGTAACCCAAAATCTGAGAGACATAAAGATGGTTTAAAGCTACACTTGACATCTTCCATCCTCTGGGCTGCGCTTCTTGAGCTCCATCTTACAGAAGTCACAGCTCAGAATCTGCCCTTAAGCTTTTATAATTCTATATGCCACCACTCATTTTCTCTTATGTTTTTTTTTTTCATGTCCATAAAGGTACCACAGGACTTTAAAACTACTACAAAATTCCAACACAATATTAAAAGTCATCTTTAAAAGGTTAGCCACTAAATCAGTCACACTACCAATATACTTCCATGGTAAAGTACTGATCTGAGAGTATTCACTCATACCATTAGTCTGAAATACAGCAATACATTGCAATGAGATTCCCTACCCCAACTAGATAGGTTACAGATGTTTGGGGTTAGAGACAAAGTGGGTGAATAGAAAGTGACTGTGACTGTGTTCTTGGATCTGGTGCTGCTTTGGCCAGCTGAAGCAGTGACTCTCAACCTTTCCAGACTTCTGTACCCCTTTCAGGACTCTGATTTATCTTGTGTACCTCCACGTTCCACCTCACTTAAAATCTACTTACAAAATTAGACATAAAAATACAAAAGTGATACAGCACACTATTACTGAAAAATTGCTTACTTTCTCATTTTTACCATATAATTATAAAATAAATCAGTTGGAATATAAATATTGTACTTGCATTTCAGTATATAGGGCAGTGTAAACAAGTCATTGTCTGGATGAAATTTTAGTTTGTACTGACTTCACTAGTGTTTTTTATGAAGCCTATTTTAAAAGTAGGCAACTATCTAAATGAGTTGATGTACCCCATGGAAGACCTCCATGTTCCCCCAGGGGTACACATACCTGGTTGAGAACCACTAAGCTAAAGGAAAAGAACACCCCTCTCTGTGAAGGTCAGATAAAGTGGGATCACTTTTTTTCATTCGGATCTTTCTGATAATGCACTGTCTAGTTTTACCTCACTGTACTTTCATTGATACAGTGGCTGATAACTTTCCATGCATCTGACAGACAACCGAGGAAGGCAAAGTGGGAACAGAATCAATTTCAGTTGTTGACTCTTGAGGACAGAACATAATAGAAGCTATGAGATCAATTAAATTGTTTCTTGAATGAGTGTTTAAAATATTCTTTCTCCAGAGACAGAGCAACTCAGAAAATTGGTTATGGGATGTGGAGCTTTTTTTCTTTTGGTTATTGGTTACAAATCCAACCAGGTCAGTAGTATATGTAAGTCATTTCCATGCTGTTTTGTGGTATATGTGAAATGATTAAGGGGTCTCAGTCCAGTTTCTGGAGAACAAGTGTAAACACATTAAAAATTCGCCATCAGAGTTGATGAGTTTATTGACTGTCTTAGTGGGAAGGCCAAGGACTGAACATGGAAGCTGAACAAAGCTCTCACAACTACCTATGGCCCAGCAAATCAGAGCACATTGATAGCACAACACATTTATTTATTTAGCATGTGCATAGTCGTCTAGCCAAGCGATGGGATCTTCAGTGGCATGATGCAGTTCTTCTAGGCCACTGCTGATTCTAGTCAGCAGGCATTCATCGACAAATGTGTGTCATCGTCTATGTTGCATCGCAGCTGCACAAAGGGCTCACCGATACTGGTTGGCTTCACAGAGACCTTGCCTGTTCTGGTACCTGTTCAACCTGGACCATTGGTTATGGGGCAGGTCAAACCAGGTAGGAAAATTGTAGGGGACAATGGATCAGCGTCCTTGTCACGCCACCAGCAGTACCTGACAGCAGTCAGGGAAGAGAATGATTCAACCAGCAAGACGAATTCCACGAGCACTAGCGCAACAAATCCCAGCACTGTTGTCACTGACAACCCCAATGTGCAGCCTGGTGACTTCTATGTCGTTGGTCCAGCTCTACGCATGTTACAACTCAACGTGGAGGGTTTGTCAGCTGCCAAGCATGATTTACTCAGCGTTTCAGCACGACACAGGGAAGCTTCCTCTGTTCTGGGCATAGAGGATTGCAATCTCCAGGGCTGTCTGTCTGACATTTTTTCAGGGCACTAAAAAGACATTTAAACCCCCTCACAGGTATTTGAAATGGGGGGAAACACTTATTCAACCATCCATTCCCATTCCCAATGAATGCAGGTGTCATAACTATAAAGGGAAGGGTAACAGCTGTCCTGTGTACAGTACTATAAAATCCCTCCTGGCCAGAGACTCCAAAATCCTTTTCCCTGTAAAGGGTTAAGAAGCTCAGGTAACCTGGCTGGCATCTGACCTAAAGGACCAATAAGGGGACAAGATACTTTCAAATCTTGGGGGGGGGAAGGCTTTTGTTTGTGTTCTTTGTTTGGGAGTGTGTTCGTTCTCGGGACTGAGAGGGACCAGACATCAATCCAGGTTCTCCACATCTTTCTTTCAGCTCCATCTCTCTCTTGGGGGGCCTCCTCTTTGGCTTTTTCTTCTCTTTCTTTCAGCTCCATAGCTCTCTTGTGGGCCTCCTCTTCGGCTTTTTCTTCTTTTGTAGTCATTTTCCTGTTTTCTTGTGCTGGGTCACCGCCTCTGCAGTTGACTGAAACTGGGAAGCTCTCAGCTCTGGCTGCTGCTGAGTTAACAGAGACTTTCTAACTAGCTACTCCCGAGGATGTAAAAAGAAAAAAAAACAATTCAGCTTGTAAATTCCCTTTACCTTTGTTTGCCCATTTGAACACTTCTCTTAACAAAGGACATTGTTAAAAAAAACTTAACACCTCTGCCTTCAGGCAAGGAGAGATAAGATATGCATCTATCCACCTCCAGTTCGGCTTTCCAAGCAGCTAGAAGGAAAAAAAAATCTCACTGGCTTTTGGGTTTAAAATGATCCCACGGCTGACACCATGTCAAGGCTGGATCCCCACTTTGAACTTTAGGGTACAAATGTAGAGGCCTGCATGAAAACTTCTAAGCTTAACTACCAGATTAGCTCTGGTTCCGCTGCCACCATTTCAATGGATTCCCTTCCTGGGAAGCCTTGAAAAACCTTCACCAATTCCCTGGTGAATACAGATCCAAACCCCTTGGATTTTAAAACAAGGAGAAATTAACCATTCCCCCTCCTTCCTCCCACCAACTCCTGGTGAATCAAGATCCAAACCCCTTGGATCTTAAAACAAGGAAAAATTAATCAGGTTCTTAAAAAGAAGGCTTTTAATTAAAGAAAAAGGTAAAAATCATCTCTGTAAAATCAGTATGGAAATTAACCTTACAGGGTAATCAAACTTAAAGAGCTCAGAGGACTCCCCTCTAGTCTCAGGTTCAAAGTACAGCAAACAAAGATAAACACTCTAGTAAAAGGTACATTTACAAGTTGAGAAAACAAAGGAAAACTAACACGCCTTGCCTGGCTATTTACTTACAAGTTTGAAATAGGAGAGACTTGTTTAGAAAGATGTGGAGAACCTGGATTGATGTCTGGTCCCTCTCAGTCCCGAGAACGAACACACTCCCAAACAAAGAACACAAACAAAAGCCTTCCCCCCCCCAAGATTTGAAAGTATCTTGTCCCCTTATTGGTCCTTTAGGTCAGATACCAGCCAGGTTACCTGAGCTTCTTAACCCTTTACAGGGAAAAGGATTATGAAGTCTCTGGCCAGGAGGGATTTTATAGTACTGTACACAGGACAGCTGTTACCCTTCCCTTTATAGTTATGACAGCAGGTTTGTTCCTTAGTCCACGTTTACACTACCCACTGCATCGGCAGGTAGTAATCGATCTATCAGGGATCGATTTATTGTGTCTCATCTAGACGTGGTAAATCGATCCCCAAATCGATGCCCATACTCCACCTTGGCAGGAGGAGTAAGCGGAGTCGACGGGGGAGCCACGGTGGTCGACTTGCAGCCGTGAGGACGGCCAGGTAAATCGAACTAAGATATTTCGACTTCAGCTACGCGAATAGCATAGCTGAAGTTGCGTATCTTAGATCAATCCCACCCCCCGCACAGTGTAGACCAGCCCTTACTCTACATTTTCTGCTGATTTGTTGACAGAGAATATACAAACTTTCTTCCTCTCCTAATATATAGAAATTGTGTTTTAAAATGTTAATCCCTATCTTGAGGTGCTTTCTGGGATTTTAAAAAGAGCTGTAGAAAGTTACACATCAGAATTTCCTTATCAGCCTCCACTGCATATGGCAGGGGTGGGGAACCTTTTTTCTATCAGGGGCCACTGACCCACAGAAAAAAAGCAGTTGCAGGCCACACACAGCACTGTGGGGGGGAGGGGCGGTGCAGAGGCTCGGGACTTCGGGTGGGGCCAGAAATGAGGGGTTCAAGGTGCTGGAGGGGGCTCTGGGCTGGGGTAGAGGACTGAGGTGAGGGAGGAAGTGAGGTCTCCGGCTGGGGGTGAGGGCTCTGGTGTGGGGCTTGGGATGAGGGGCTTGGGGTGAAGGAGAGGGCTCCGGGCTGGGCCAATGGGTTTGGAGTGTGGGAGTTGGCTCAGGGCTGGGGCAGGGGGTTGTAGTGCAGGAGGAGGTTCGGGGTGCAGGAGGAGGTTCAGGGTGCGGGCTCCGGGAGAGAGTTTGGGTGCAGGAAGGGGCTCAGTGCTGGAGCAGAGGATTTGGGTGCAGGAGCAGGGCTCTGATTGGGCAGTGCTTAACTCAAATGGCTCCCAGTCAGTGGCACAGAGGGGCTAAGGCAGGCTCCTTGGCTGTCAGGGCTCCACGCTGCTCCCAGAAGTGGAATCTATGTCTGGTCCCTACGTGGAGGGGCCAGGGGGCTCTGCACTGTGCATGCTTCCCACGCTTGCAGGCACCACCCCACAGCTCCCATTGGCCACGGTTCCCGGCCAATGGGTGATGCAGAGCCGGCGCTGGGGGCAGGGGCAGCACACCGAGCTTCCCTGATTGCCCCAGCACTCAGGGGCCGGACATACTCATTGCTGCCGGGAGCTGCGCGGAGCGGACCATTCTTCTGGCAACCCAGTGAGCCAGTGCTCATGGCTCCAGCCCCATGGGGGAGCGCCGAGGCTCAGGACTTCTGGCCCATGGCATGTAGACTTGCCGCAGGCCAGATGAAATGAAGCTGCGGGCCAGATCTGGCCCATGGGCCATAAGTTCCCGACCCCTGGAATATGCCAATATGTTAAAACAAAGAGGGAACAGGAGACTATTCTTTTTCATGCCATAGTGCAACTTTAGATATCTGAAATAAGGTTATGGCCCTTGATATTTATTATTACATTGAATCCTCCCTTGATTTCCAAACATACCATATTCAGTGTCCCTCCTGACATTCAGAAAATCAAGTCTTTATTGTGTTTCATGGTGGAAAAAATAGGGTTTGTCAACTTAATACTAATTAGAAACTGCTTCTTACTAGTATATCCTACTCGCTCAAGTATTCACCTTAATCAGAGCTGACCTGGAACAAGGCAGGAGAGATTCAGAAGTCTGGATCCCACTTCTGAAAATGACTGGGCCTCTAAATACCCATTGTTCTGGTGGTTCCATTAGTACATTGAGGCCTCCATTCAGGAAAACACTTAAGCACATGCTAAGTCCCATTTTCTGAATAAGGATGGACACAAGCATGTGCTTGTGCTTTCCTGAATTGGCACCCTGGTGCAGAAGGCAGGTGGCTTGAATCTTGTGTGAGGGTGCATCTGAAAAATAGAGATGTGAATGTGCAGGCTAGGGATGTGAATAGAGATAACCCAAGGAGAATGACTGGACAGCGTACAGATGGGAAGGGAAAAGATGGTGGAAGGGGCTGACTGACAAAAGAGGAAGGGGAGGGTGGAGTGACAACTTCGAAGGAAATGAGCCGTAGGGAGTAGAAACAAACAGAAGGAACACAGAAGAAATAATCAGAAAATAGGAGCAAAAAAACAACAACCAAAAACAGGAATAAAAAAGAAGAGATACACAGAGCAAAAATCCATCCCATCAGGAGCAGCGTCTCTGCTTAGGCACAAAGAGAAAGGCCAGTTGCTAGAAATGCTGACTCAGAGGGATGGAAATAGAAGGTGAAGAAATGAAAAAAATTCCTTTTTCCAGACCATACCGTAAATAAGAGTGTGAACAGCAAGCTGAAAATAAAAGGACAAGTGGAAGGAGAGAGGGCAGGCCGCCATGCTCTTTTAGTCGTTAAAATACTTCCACGATTCGACTTACTTTCAAAAGAGTCTGGTAGGAGAAATTCTCTAGACCTGCCATATTCCCTGACCATTTGTGAGTCAAAGCCTCCAGCAAATCCAGTTTCTCTCTTTCTCTCATTCTCTCTTCTCAAACTCTGTTTCAATCAGCTGTTTCAATCTGATTTCTGCCGGCCTGTGAAAACCTGCCCTAACTTCATTCACTTTCAGAAGGTTATGTGCCGTTTGTACTGGAATTCATAAATTTGGATCATTTCAGAATTCCCCTATTTGTTATGTTAGCCCTAAGATTATCTTTTTCAGCCTTCTGGCTATGGTCTAAGAAGAATACAATAGAATAGATTAGAATAGAATAATATGTATAAATTAGCTGCAATTCTCAGGCTGAGCAGGTAAACCTCAGTCAAGTGACTTATAAATATTTCTAGAGTCCAGTTAGTAGGAAACTCAGTCCAGCCAACACATCACAATATTGTTAGTGTTACTGAGTTACCAGGTGTAGCTCCATGAATTTAGCTAAGGATATTCTTTTGTCCTCATCCTTTTCTCAATAATCATCCCATGCAGCCTGACTGAAAGCCCAGCGTATTTTTGTTGCTCTAATTTATAGGCATAATGTCATACATTAACAACAAAATGAAAGAAAGAAAGAAAGAAAGAAAGAAAGAATTACTGATCCACTGAAATGATCCAAAGATCTTTTTTTTTTTTTGGAAGGAGGGATGCAGTCACTCTAGGTCTCAAGGCTGCTTTGACCCTTGTTTGATTGAAAGCAACATCTGTTTTTCAGGTTTCCAGCTGGTTTTCTGCTATCTAGAGGTAGCCAATTGCAGACAGATGTGACATTTCCTCAGAATATTGTGCTGACATTATTGAAATATACCTTATTATAACAAAGGGCAACAAAGCTTCTCAACACCCTTAAATCTCAAGTAGTTCCATCCTAGGAAAGCTGAAGACATATCTGTTGTTTTTCTTCCCTTGGAGGTGTGCTGAACTCATACAAAGTAATCACGTATTAGCCACTGTTTCAGAACTGCAGATGCAGAGGCCCAGACTGACAAAAGCTGGCACAGGGACATGTAAATTACACCACCCTGTAGCAGTGATGGAGGCACTATACAGCTTAGAAAGGAATTCACCATTGTGTAAGGCAGCCTACCTTCAGTCACCTCCAATTAGGGTCTCTTCCTGGGGATAGTTAATATCCAGTACAATAGGAATAAAAAAGAAAACAAATTCAGGGAGACAGCAAACATCCCATATATTTCCAGTCCCTGGGAGATCCCACAGGAGCAGCACATTGAGTCAAAGCCTCCATGGATCCATGGAATTTGGGACAATAAAGAGTTAAAAGATCAGTACAATACAACCGGCTGTGTGGTTCCTTTTAATAAATTATTTTAAAATCAGTGCAGTGCTTTATTTTACAGACCACCAAGAGAGCTGTTTCTAAACAGGAGAAATGTGAGACAGCCTCCTTTTCATAAGCAGCCTCATCACAGCCCCATTCATGATGTGAGATCTTACCAGGCAAGCCAGCAAATAAAGAATGACAATAGCTTGTAATTTTGTAGTGAAAAAAAATGTGTGATTATTTTAAAATTAGCAATGGGTGAATCTCAGACATCTGGTTCTCCCTATCCTGTCCATCCACAGCTGCAGGCTCTAAAGACACCACTAGCTGGCTCTCTCCCATGATCACAGTAGTTGACTAGCGGCAGCATGCACATGCCATTATTAACAATAGATTCATAGATTCATAGATTCTAGGACTGGAAGGGACCTCGAGAAGTCATCGAGTCCAGTCCCCTGACCGCATGGCAGGACCAAATACTGTCTAGACCATCCCTGATAGACATTTATCTAACCTACTCTTAAATATCTCCAGAGATGGAGATTCCACAACCTCCCTAGGCAATTTATTCCAGTGTTTAACCACCCTGACAGTTAGGAACTTTTTCCTAATGTCCAACCTAGACCTCCCTTGCTGCAGTTTAAACCCATTGCTTCTTGTTCTATCCTTAGACGCTAAGGTGAACAAGTTTTCTCCCTCCTCCTTATGACACCCTTTTAAATACCTGAAAACTGCTATCATGTCCCCTCTCAGTCTTCTCTTTTCGAAACTAAACAAACCCAATTCTTTCAGCCTTCCTTCATAGGTCATGTTCTCAAGACCTTTAATCATTCTTGTTGCTCTTCTCTGGACCCTTTCCAGTTTCTCCACATCTTTTTTTAAAATGCGGTGCCCAGAACTGGACACAATACTCCAGCTGAGGCCTAACCAGAGCAGAGTAGAGCGGAAGAATGGCTTCTCGTGTCTTGCTCACAACACACCTGTTAATACATCCCAGAATCAGGTTTGCTTTTTTTGCAACAGCATCACACTGTTGACTCATATTTAGCTTGTGGTCCACTATAACCCCTAGATCCCTTTCTGCCGTACTCCTTCCTAGACAGTCTCTTCCCATTCTGTATGTGTGAAACTGATTTTTTCTTCCTAAGTGGAGCACTTTGCATTTGTTTTTGTTAAACTTCATCCTGTTTAACTCAGACCATTTCTCCAATTTGTCCAGATCATTTTGAATTATGACCCTCTCCTCCAAAGCAGTTGCAATCCCTCCCAGTTTGGTATCATCCACAAACTTAATAAGCGTACTTTCTATGCCAATATCTAAGTCATTGATGAAGATATTGAACAGAGCCGGTCCCAAAACAGACCCCTGCGGTACCCCACTCGTTATGCCTTTCCAGCAGGATTGGGAACCATTAATAACAACTCTCTGAGTACGGTTATCCAGCCAGTTATGCACCCACCTTATAGTAGCCCCATCTAAATTGTATTTGCCTAGTTTATCGATAAGAATATCATGCGAGACTGTATCAAATGCCTTACTAACGTCTAGGTATACCACATCCACAGCTTCACCCTTATCCACAAGGCTCGTTATCCTATCAAAGAAAGTTATCAGATTGGTTTGACATGATTTGTTCTTCACAAATCCATGCTGGCTGTTCCCTATCACCTTACCACCTTCCAAGTGTTTGCAGATGATTTCCTTAATTACTTGCTCCATTATCTTCCCTGGCACAGAAGTTAAACTAACTGGTCTGTAGTTTCTTGGGATGTTTTTATTTCCCTTTTTATAGATGGGCACTATATTTGCCCTTTTCCAGTCTTCTGGAATCTCTCCCGTCTCCCATGATTTTCCAAAGATAATAGCTAGAGGCTCAGATACCTCCTCTATTAGCTCCTTGAGTATTCTAGGATGCATTTCATCAGGCTCTGGTGACTTTTTAACTTGTTCTTTTTTTATTTTATCTGCTAAACTTACCCCCTTCCCATTAGCATTCACTATGTTAGGCATTCCTTCAGACTTCTCGGTGAAGACCGAAACAAATAAGTCATTAAGCATCTCTGCCATTTCCAAGTTTCCTGTTACTGTTTCTCCCTCTTCACTAAGCAGTGGGCCTACCCTGTCTTTGGTCTTCCTCTTGCTTCTAATGTATTGATAAAAAGTCTTCTTGTTTCCCTTTATTCCTGTAGCTAGTTTGAGCTCATTTTGTGCCTTTGCCTTTCTAATCTTGCCCCTGCATTCCTGTGTTGTTTGCCTATATTCATCCTTTGTAATCTGTCCTAGTTTCCATTTTTTATATGACTCCTTTTTATTTTTTAGATCATGCAAGATCTCGTGGTTAAGCCAAGGTGGTCTTTTGCCACATTTTCTATCTTTCCTAACCAGCGGAATAGCTTGCTTTTGGGCCCTTAATAGTGTCCCTTTGAAAAACTGCCAACTCTCCTCAGTTGTTTTTCCCCTCAGTCTTGATTCCCATGGGACCTTCCCTATCAGCTCTCTGAGCTTACCAAAATCTGCCTTCCTGAAATCCATTGTCTCTATTTTGCTGTTCTCCCTTCTACCCTTCCTTAGAATTGCAAACTCTATGATTTCATGATCACTTTCACCCAGGCTGCCTTCTACTTTCAAATTCTCAACGAGTTCCTCCCTATTTGTTAAAATCAAGTCTAGAACAGCTTCCCCCCAGTAGCTTTTTCAACCTTCTGAAATAAAAAGTTGTCTGCAATGCAGTCCAAGAATTTGTTGGATAGTCTGTGCCCCGCTGTGTTATTTTCCCAACATATATCCGATAGTTGAAGTCCCCCATCACCACCAAATCTTGGGCTTTGGATGATTTTGTTAGTTGCTTAAAAAAAGCCTCATCCACCTCTTCCACCTGGTTAGATGGCCTGTAGTAGACTCCTAGCATGACATCTCCCTTGTTTTTTACCCCTTTTAGCCTAACCCAGAGACTCTCAACACTTCCGTCTCCTATGTCCATCTCTACCTCAGTCCAAATGTGTACATTTTTAATATATAAGGCCACACCTCCTCCCTTTTTCCCCTGTCTATCCTTCCTGAGCAAGCTGTACCCATCCACACCAACATTCCAATCATGTGTATTATCCCACCAAGTTTCAGTGATGCCAACAATGTCATAGTTGTATTTATTTATTAGCACTTCCAGTTCTTCCTGCTTATTCCCCATACTTCTCGCATTTGTATATAGGCATATAAGATACTGGTTTGATCTTTCCTCCCAGTTTTGTCCTGACCCTCCTTTCTCTCTGCCAATATAGCCCACACTCCCTCTCATTTCCGACCCATCTCCCAGGTCTCCATGTTCCCCACTTACCTGTGGGCTTTGCTCACCTGTCCCCGTCGAACCTAGTTTAAATCCCTCCTCACTAGGTTAGCCAGTCTGTGTCCAAATAGGGTCTTTCCCCTCCTTGAAAGGTGAACACCATCTCTGCATAGCATTTCTTCCTCGAATAGCATCCCGTGGTCTAGGAAGCCAAAGCCCTCCTGGCGACACCATCTTCGCAGCCAGGCATTCACCTCCATGATGCATCTGTCTCTGCCCAGGCCCCTACCTTTGACAGGAAGAATCGAAGAGAATACCACCTGCGCTCCAAACTCCTTCACCCGTACTCCCAGAGCCCTGTAGTCACTCTTGATCCACTCAGTGTCACACTGCGCGGTATCATTTGGGCCCACATGGATGAGTAGCATGGGGTAGTAGTCAGAGGGCTGGATAATCCTCGACAATGCCTCCGTAACGTCTTGGATACGGGCTCCCGGCAGGCAGCATACCTCCCAAGATGAAATGTCAGGGCGACAGATGGGCGCCTCCATCCCCCTCAGCAGAGAGTCTCCGACCACCCCTACCCTACGTTTCCTATTCACAGTGGTGGCAGCAGACCTCCCAGCCTTAGGGGTATGAGGCTTCTCCTCCTTTACTGTAGGGGGTGATTCCTTCTTTCCTGTATCAAGAAGAGCATAACGGTTACCTATTACCACGGCAGGAGGGTTCGGAGCAGGGTTACTTCTGCTGCCAGAAGTAACCAGCTGCCAGTGTCCACCCTGAGCCATCTCCTCCTCCACCAGTGGTGTATCAGCAGTCCTGTGTACTGGGACAGCTACCTCAGCTGTCTCCACATGGACACTGTCGAGGAATTGCTCGTGGATTCGGATGCTCCTCAACCTAGCCACCTCCTCCTGTAGCTCTCCCACCTGCTGCCTGAGAGATTCCACCAGCAGGCACCTCTCACATTGGATGGTCCCCCCAGTCTGGATATCAGTAAGTGGAAATTGCAAGTTCCAGTCTCTGCAAAACCACACCAGGATCTGGGTAGAAGCATCCATGCTCAGGCGCTCTGTCTGGCTACAGGCACAGGTGGAGGAGACAGAAGCAGTGCTGGCACAGGTGTTGCGGGTCTTCCTAACCATCGTAAGCCTCCCTCTGTCAAACTCCCATCTGCAGCCCCCTGTCTGCTGAAAGGGTTGTTTAAGCAAGAAGTTTTGAATGTAGTTGGCTTATAGGTTTTAAGAGAAATAAAGGGAAAACAGATAGAACCGGCAAGGGACCCTCGCCCCCTTCCAAACTCCCTTGCGAAACTCCCTGTTAGCAGCCCCTGGTCGCAAAAGCTCCCTGGTCGCTTGTGTGCTGCTTTATAAAGCCCTGGCCTGTATGAATGCCCCACCCACTGATTAAGGCTCAGCCACTTACCAGAGGCTTCTAGTTTTCAAACCTTCCTTTGAAGCTCACAGCTTCCAACTGCCAGCCACAGCACACAGTCCTTCAAACAACCAAACAAACAAACAGACTGACAAACACAAGCTCAGCACACAGCAAGTAACCCCCAAACACAAACAAACACACACTACAGACAGTCACTTACCCCAAAAGGGTGCTGTATTGCTCCTCCTTCACCTGGAGAACTCCCTTGCGAAACTCCCTGTTAGCAGCCCCTGGTCGCAAAAGCCAATGGCTACTTTCACATTAAAACAGTTTGTGAAATTCACCCCTCATGCACAAGCCCAATTATTTGGACTCTGTATGGGTCAGGAGGATGAATTTCACTATCAAGTGAGTTCTAATTCCTTTTCTGTACATATATCTATTCTCTGGTTTAAGAGGTATACCTCACTGCATTCTCCTTCCAGGAAGAAAAGGTGCCAGCCCAGCCCACCCCAAAAGAGAGGAGAGAGAAAGGAGAAAACCCAGCAAAATAAGTATCAAGCCACATTTAAGAAACTTGGTTGAAAAACTCTTAGCAAAATGAAAATATAACACAAAATCAAGAGTGTTCTGAATTGATTATATTCAACTCACTCTCCTGGACAGGCAAATACAACAACAATCTGATCAAATTCTAGCAGTTCATCCAAGGTTTGGAAAGAAACATATAATCTAGGCACAACCTGCAGTGAGGAGGAAACGTGAAACTAATATGCAAACACCAGCTCTATTAGGGGGACTTGTTCAGCCAGAAGGAACATCCAGTGCTTTCAACTTAAATGTGTACTTCACGCCGATGTAAATCCTTCTTCTAAACTATACTACAGTGAGTCATAATGCCAGAATCTTTAGGTCAGATTGTCAGCTGGGGTAAAACAGCCTCATTCCATTAAAGTCAAGGGAGGCGGGCTGATTTTTTCCAGCTGAGGATCTGGCTCAATATTTCCTTCAGTCGCTAAGAAATACCTGCTGGCAAAGCAAAACCCTCCCTTTATTTCCTACCCACAATACAGTACATTTCTCCTGGTTGATAATGGACCAAAAATGCCTGGATGAAGATCCATTATATGAAATGATGTGGCAAAAGTCCTAACCCCAAACTCTCAAGCTTTGCTTAGGGTAAACCACAAATCTTTGTGGTTCTGGAACAAATGTTTGTGGAGTGCCCAGACAAGCATGTACTAATATGTTAGTTAACTTAAGTTAATTGGAAATCAAATTAAAAATAACTCCAATGTGGTCATAGTCTGACTGCTTTAAGTGCCTCAACCCATCTATCTAGACAATCAGATACTTCTGAGACTGCAGAGCAGCCAGGCAGGAATAATGGGAGATATCTGATTTTAAAAATAAGCATGTACAGCACTGGGAATACTGTTTACTCATTCTTCACCCCGAAAAGGGCTCCTTCTTTTGTACTGGATTCATACAGTGACCTACTCAATGTTTTAACACAGACTAGGGTTCTTGTATTACACTGGTCTACAATTTTTGAGAAGTCGTCTGCTTCAGAGATAAAATGTGCTATTTATTATGTATTTTGATGTGCTGAATTCAAATATGACAATTAAAACAACTGATTGGCTACTGTTTCTAAGATATTTAAGTTTTTACATTTTATGTCTATGTATATTGTGTAGATAGAGTTTTAATCATAAATTGTAAACCTAGGTCTTTTCATGTGTTTATGGTTGCTTTACATGATAATATTTCACCTGTCCTGTTTATGTAACACTTTAAAAATCAGCAAAAGGGTTATATAAATAAAATTTATTATGAAACAAAAGGCAAAAAACTATTCTGTACATAGTTTAGTCCTATTCAGGGTCTACTCGGCGCTTCTTGGCTTGTCTCTTGTATTCATTAAATGGAGCATCTCTTGTCACTGTCCAGCAATAGTCTGCAAGCATTGATGGGCTCCATTTGCCCTGATAGCGTTTCTCCATTGTTGCAATGTCCTGGTGAAATCGCTCGTCATGCTCGTTGCTCACTGCTCCGCAGTTCGGTGGAAAAAAATCTAGATGAGAGTGCAAAAAATGTATCTTTAGTGACATGTTGCAACCAAGGCTTTTGTATGCCTTGAGGAGGTTTTTCACCAACAACCTGTAGTTGTATGCCTTGTTGTTTCCAAGAAAATTTATTGCCACTAACTGGAAGGCTTTCCATTCCCTCTTTTCCGTGCCACGCAGTGCATGGTCAAATGCATCATCTCGAAGAAGTTCACGAATCTGAGGACCAACAAAGACACCTTTCTTTATCTTAACTTCACTTAACCTTGGAAATTTTCCATGGAGGTACTTGAAAGCTACTTGTGTTTTGTCAATGGCCTTGACAAAGTTCTTCATCAGACCCAGCTTGATGTGTAACGATGGTAACAAAATCTTCCTTGAGTCAACAAGTGGTGGATGCTGAACACTTTTCCTCCCAGGCTCCAATGACTGTCGGAGTGGCCAATCTTTCTTGATGTAGTGGGAATCTCTTGCACGACTATCCCATTTTCAGAGAAAACAGCAGTACTTTGTGTATCCAGTCTGCAGACCAAGCAAGAGAGCAACAACCTTCAGATCGCCACAAAGCTGCCACTGAAGTTGGTCATAGTTTATGCAGCTCAAAAGTTGTTTCATGTTGTCATATGTTTCCTTCATATGGACTGCATGACCAACTGGAATTGATGGCAAAACATTGCCATTATGCAGTAAAACAGCTTTAAGACTCATCTTCGATGAATCAATGAACAGTCTCCACTCATCTGGATCGTGAACGATGTTGAGGGCTGCCATCACACCATCGATGTTGTTGAAGGCTACAAGATCACATTCCATGAAGAAGAATGGGACAAGATCCTTTTGACGGCCACAGAACATGGAAACCCTAGCATCACCTGCCAGGAGATTCCACTGCTGTAGTCTGGAGCCCAACAGCTCTGCCTTCCTCTTGGGTAGTTCCAAATCCCTGACAAGGTCATTCAGTTCACCTTGTGTTATGAGGTGTGGTTCAGAGGAGGAGGATGGGAGAAAATGTGGGTCCTGTGACATTGATGGTTCAGGACCAGAAG